>NW_005360187.1:4669290-4711790 GCF_000412655.1 Myotis brandtii | reverse complement strand
CTAGCCTTGTTATAGCCTTTTATTCATACTGTGACCCTCAAGTTACTTTGAACTTATATACGTCTAAGTCACACACATCATATAGAGCTGCAAATTTAACAATCTGAATATTAAATTCAGTTATTTTTCTGAATTTATGTGACTTCCTAAGGTTGTACTTTTTTTTAAGCATAAAGATCAAATTGTTTATGGTTTCTGGAGAGTAACTTAGTAGAATCGTAATCTTGCTGAATAGATTGGGGTTCGTGTCATGGAGAGTTTATTAACAACTAATAGCTCTGTCAAGTTGGAGACATTTCCAGGGCTGGTGGGAAGGGAGAGGAAGTTATTTTAATCACTTGCATGAGTCATTTATAGTCCTGTCATCTTCCCAGTCATGAAGATTATCACTTCATTATAAGATAACATGATTTGCTGTTTAGATATCTGAGACAGAAATGCACAGGCCAGGAGCAAAGTGGAAATCAATTCTCGAAAGGTCCTGGTACTAATTAATAAAGTTAGTGCGGCTGTGTGCCTGTCAGCCCAGCCGGGGTTGGGGTGACTATTTTGGAAACATTAGATGAGCTGAGGTCTCTGGCCTCCAGGTCAGAGAGGAGGGCCACTTGTAAATCCAGAAGGGACAGCTCAGGCACGTGGGAGACTGCACCATTAGAGGCGAGTTAGGAAGGTGCCCGATCTCAGCACGCAGGCCTGTGAGGTCCCAGGATACTCCCCAGAGAAGGGTGCCCCACAGGCCTCTCCATTGCTCGCCTGCATTTATCTTCAGTTATGGAAGAAAACGGTCAATTTGGTGGTTAGAACAAAGGCTGCTAGTTACGGAAGAGCGAGTCTCTCTGGAGAGGAGTGTTAGCTCACACAGGATGGAACTTGTAAGGGAATGGCTGTGTGAAAGTGGTGAGAGGACCGATTTCAATTCTCCCTCACGCACGAGCTGGGCTTTCTGAGCCTGGCCAGATCTGGCATGGGAAGAAGGGTAGGGAATTTCTACCACTCACACTGAAGGGCCATTTGGCAGGGACATCGTTGAGGTAAGTCACCCTAGTATTCTAGAGGGTGTGCTCTGGATTGGGTTGATCCAGGCTTGAACCCAACTTATGTTGCTCAATACTTATGTGAGCTTTGTATTTCTTAGCTTCAGGGTTTTTCATTTGCAAAATAGATGTCATAATTGCACCAACCTCAGAGGTATGATTTTTCTAGAGGTTGGCACGTGATATGTGTCCAATAAATGGTAGCTGCGTATTAAGGTTTTTGTTATGATGGTGGTCACTGTTAGAACTTCATGAGAGCAACAGAGGACCTTTTTGTTTATTACTTATTCTCCAACTCCTGACACAGTGCTTGCATCAGACTCTCACTGGAACGGAGGCACACAAAAATGAGCGTGCTCAGGAGGGGTTCTTTACAAAGGCTCTTTAGAGATGTGTGGTGCTGTGTATAGTATAGGAACCACAGCATTGCAGGAACCCGGGCACAGCAGGGGAGTTGTTGCTACTCAAGCCCAAAGAGATGAGGACAGGGAGTGGTCCGGGTCCACGGTAGGAGAGAGAATTGGGAAGAGCAGGTTGCCTTGGGAGGAACCATGGATCTCTGCGAATGGGGACTTGACCTCAATTTTTTCCATCAGACCTCCTGCTAGAACTCTCACTGGCCAGATTACAGAGGAAGCTGGAAGGCAAGGAGACCCATCAGTGTGGTCCATGCCAGTCAGCCTCGGGGCAGAGAGCAGAGCAGGAAGTGGGTCTAAAGGGGCAGCCCCACTGTCACAGTTCCTCACACATTAGTCACTCAGTAACAATGTATGGAATGAATTATGTCTCATAGTCAGAGGATTAAATGCTGTTCCCTCAACCCATTGTTTTCTTAGCACTTGTTATGTGTTGAATGGTGATTAAAGCCCAATAATAGCCCTCCTGAGTATCTAGAATACTGCCTTTTTGAAAGTTCTTTATATATATTTACTTTGCACAATCTACCTCTAAGGTAGAATTTATTATCACCCATTTTACGGAGAAAGAGCCCCACGTTTTGAGAGGCTAACAAACATGTCCAAAATCCTGTGGAGAGCAGAGTGGGAATTCCAGACGCTCGCTGCCCAGTTCCTGAGCTCTGTCAGTCCGTCCTGGTTCTGGCCTTCTGAGGTCAGCTTCCTGGAAGGGCAGCTAGATATCTCCACAGAAGGGATTACTGATCTGACTCAGCATGCTGCTTCTTTCTTTTATGACTTAGTGGTTGAATGAACTCAATATATAATGCTTTGGTTTGTTTTAGCTATATCTAATCCATTATTCCCATAAGGATACTCCTGCAAATCATCTGGGAACTTAATAAAACACAGAATTTGTGGGTCCCCACCAGGTCTAATCTATTGGTTGGGCCCCAGCAAAGTCCTCAGGGGACAGTGTAGCTGGATCGGTAGCAGACTCTGCTTTCATGAATCAGCGATGTAGATCAAACTCATATAGCAAATGAGGGAAATGAAGGCAAAGAGTCAGGGTGGTGGGTTCATTAGCATAAAGCTAGTTGGTGTCAAAGATCGTATTCATGTTATCAATGAGTAAATTCAACACCAGATAAAATAATGTTCCCTAAAGAGTACAACCTAAGAATGGACGCATAAAGCTTTTTTTGCCAAAGTGCTCCTTTGTAGACGTGCTTCTGAGAGCTAAATGTGAATTGGATGACACTTTGATCAGAGAAGATTCAACCTAACAACAGATATTGATTTAGTGCATACAGCACGGTGAAACGCTACTCCCTACATCCCAATCGCTTTCAAAGGCAGATAATGGACCTGCCTAGCAGTCTCTTATTTCAGATGAGTGTGGGCTGGGTTATAAGAATAGGTACCCGAAGATGCAGGTTTTGTTTGTAAGGTAGACATTTTATTAATGAACTTGATTTTGGAGAAGATACCCGCTATCTCAGGAAATGAGACATCAACTATGGGATTGACACAGGGCTGCTAAAGATCTCCAGGATTCAAACTGATGTCTCTAGGAAGTACATAAATTGCTTTAAACATTTTACTGCATTTCTCTTGATGGAACTGAGAATTCAGACAAAATTGAGTGACTGATAGGAGTTATTCATGTAACAAATGTTTCTAAGTGTCTCTCCTTCTAGGTAGGATCACTCCTAAAGTATAATGATAGATTATAAATTATTTTAACAGCACTCACACTGAGCTGCTTAATCCACTAAACTTAAGTGGGTACTGACTTTCTATCATGATTATAGAGATAAAGTTGACAGAGGAGAATTTCTTAGGTGGCTGCTGCAGCAGTGACAAAGATAGTGTCTCTCTGTCGATCATTTCACCATTTATTTCAACAGACTCTCACTGTATTGCTGTTAAAATATACTAATTATTTACTCTCTTAATCTAGGCAACAGTATTTTCCATAATATGCCCAGTGACTCTGGGTATATAGTGCATTTGTTGTTATTGTTCATAAGGAAACTACTTTTGCACTTTTTCTCCCCATGCTTGTGTTTGGAGAGTTTATTTGGACGCTTATGGAGAGATAATTCAAAGCCCGTTATTAAGACAATGGCTTTGCCTTTAGACTGAGTTTATGTCTTTAAGGATAGTTTTCAGCAAATGAGCTGGCCATATGTTAAATCAAATTTAATATCCATTATGAAACACTGAATCATACTTTATATCTCAGTAATGATAACAAATGATCGCTTATCTCATGTTCTTCTCATTTGCACTACTTCCCATCCATCTTGCTAATACTGCAAAGATTTATTAAATGAACAAGTGTCCAACTATAACTGATAATATTAATAGCGTCTTTTTATATTTTCTCTTGCTGCCTCCCTTTTCCATGCTTGCTTAATCCCCACTTAATGTGGGTTTAAAAAGTAATAGTTTTTCTAATTGTGAAGTGATAATTAACAGAAAACTAGTAAGTTAGCAATACAATTATTTCAGTGGAACTATGCAATTATACCAGCCCGTCACAGGGCTATGTGCTTAGCGTCCAAAGTGAACATGTTTTCCACTGGAGTAAAATAGCCGACTTAAAACTCTGGGAACATTTCCGATCCCTTCTGACTTAAAATTGCTACTTGTGCAGTAAAAGTTTAAATCACTTGAGTAAATTTGTAATTTAATCTTTAAAGTTTAACTAACATATATTCATCCTTGCTAAGTGCTTCTTGTTGCTATACATTGGAAGGAGTTGTCTCTAAGACTTTGTAAGACTTTACTGTGGGTCTTTAGCTCAACAAAGTCCAAACCTGTAACTTCTCCCCCATCCCTGCCCCCATTTCTGGAAGCGGTTCCACCCCATTGTCCCTCTTCTCAGGCTCTAAGTATGGGGCCCTAACTCTCCTGTATGTCCCAAATGGAATGTTGTCAGGCATGGCTTCTTTTTCCTGTAAAAAGTTCTCTTAGGTGTTTTCTCTCTGTGACCATGTTACTAGACCTTTTACCTAACCCCTAGATTTTTACCCCAACCTTCTGGTTGAGTTCCAATATAACAGTATAATACGATTGACAATTTATGTTTTCTTGGAATCCATCTAGCATTCCTGATAAAACTCATCTTGCTCAGTCTTCATGATTTCTAGCCTGATTTCATGAACTCAAAAGTACTTCGAGGGCAGGGATTCAACACAGATTAGTTCTACATTCTCCCCAAATCTTGCTTTACATCAGATAACACATATAAAGTCTTATCTAATAAGGGGTTGTAAGCAAATATTTTTTGTCAATGGTAAACACTAACATGTATTATTTTTATTAGAATAATAATATTCCTACTAATAAAAGTGACCATTTAATGAGTTCCTTCTACGTGTTGAGGATTTTACATATATTAACTGTTGTATCAATCCTGAGAAGAGGAAATTATTTCTGCTTGAAATGAATGTTTCCTTCTAGAATAATTAACAGTACAATACAATTGACAATCATGTACTGCCATGTACCATGTCTTTTATTATCTATCTGTATTAAAATATTTTTAGCTGTTATTAAAATGAGAAAAAGTTGAAATTTGTTCTACATTTCTGTCATTTTTCCTCTCATAACTCGAGGTCCCCTGGGCACTCTTGCATCTCTCATAATACTTGGGAAATAAACTCACATTTAGCAGGCATGATAAATGCTGCTTTGAGTAAATAGTAACATTAAACTAAATCTTTTTAAAAACACCACTATTATTTCTTTAAACACTAAAATCTGACCAAACTTTGGAGGAGTACTGGGAAGAGGGGGCTGTAGCTTTGGGGGAAAGTCCAGTGGAAAGGGTGTCTTTGTGAGGCACTATAGAAGGAGAACCGAGGAGTGGAGTTCCAAGGACAAGGCTTGGAGAAGGGGTGTGACTCACAGGACTACGTGTTCTTCATCTCAGGGCTGGCAGCTCCTGGTGGGGGGCCCCGGTGCAGGGGTGCGCATTCTTTCATAGGATGGAAGTAACCCCGGTGCAGTGAGGCCCTGGCATGAACTCTTACTCACACTACACCATGAATTCCCTGATGGGTGGGGACAGATTAACACAGAGGAGGAAATAGCAGGCTGAGTTAGGGCTTCATTAATATTTTTATGCTCTTCCCTATGCCAACTTGGTCTCAATTTCCTGATCAGTAAAGTGGAGATAAAGCTCAACCTCAGGAATGTTGTGGGAATATAATAAAAATGCATTTAAAGTACTGAGAGTGGTGCTGGGTAGAGATCTAGGATTTAAAATGGCATTAATTTTATAATTATAAAATGTATATCAATATACTGTATGTTGTTATATATTATAGTTGTATTAGTAAGTATATATATCATATTATATTTCATTTACTAGCATTAATATATAATGTAAATTACTAATAATAATAATGTTGATCAATATACTGTATGTTGTTATATATTATAGTTGTATCAGTAAGTATATATATATATATCATATTTCATTTACTAGCATTAATATATCATGTAAATTACTACTAATAATAATGTTAGACATAAGGCCCTTGTGTTTTTACAAACACAATTACTGAGGCTAGTGAACCAACATAGGGCTCATTTCAGTTGCTCATTTTTAAGTGTTTCAAGGCAATGAAGGCGTAATCGATGGCTAAAAGAAATCGATGCAACCACAAAAAAATTCAAGATCTTTACTATCCTCTGAGGATTTCTGGAGGCGAGATAGAGAAGGAAACCCTTTAGGATTGCCTAGGATTTTAGGTAGGAAGTCTTTGAATATTGCTATGGAAAAGAGAGGAAACTTCATTTAAAATGCATCATTAAACATAATGTAAATCCAAAGGCACAATTTGGGAACTGCTGTGTGAAGACTGATGTGTTGTGAAGCGTGTTCACTGCCGTGTAAATGGTAAGAATCGCCTAGTTGAGGTATAATTAAGGCGGGAATTGACAAGCGGGGACATTTGAGCGGCCTCCACCCCCTCTTTAGCTCCTACAGCAGGGAGAATGGGCACCTGTCTTAAAATTAGAGTTACCAAAGCTGGGCGTAGTGTGGATGGTGATTTTGAGTATTCTGAAATAGGCTATTCAAATACTTCCTATAAAAAATGCCATTCAGAATGCTTCCCATTTGACCCACAACTAGACTTACATTCTCACCCCTACAGTAAATTTTTACAATCCAGTCCTCACTGCTGCCATACCCTTAATCAAATAGGAAATTGCTTCCCTGGGTTTGGCCAAGATTGAGAGGGAAACTGTGCATCATCAGCACAATATGAGCTAAAATTATGCCACCCATGGTGGAACCTAATAAAAATCTGCAGGTGCCCATCCTGGGACTAAGAATTTCAGTTCAATTAACTTATATTTATAATATCTTTTTTTTTTAATCTTTACCAGAGGATATCTTTTCCCATTGATTTTTAGAGAGAGTGTGAGGGAGGTGGGAGGAGAGGGGGAGGAGAGAGAGAGAAACATCGATGTGAGAGAGACACATGGATTGGTTGCCTCCTTGCACACGCCCCTACCAGGGCTGGGGAACTTGCAACTGAGGTACATACCCTTGACTAGGAATCAAACCTGAGACCTTGGGTTCACAGGCTGATGCTCTAACCACTGAACGAGCTGGCCAGGGCTATGCTGTCTTTAACCTGTGATCACCTGCCTTCAGAATCAGTGCTGGCTTTGCACAGACTGAGCTCCTGCTCTGTGCAGTGCGCAACACCGAGCTCTGTGGAGGAAAAGCTCTGTGGCAAGAAGCTTACTGTCTATTACAGTGGTTCTCAACCTTCCTAATGCCGCGACCCTTTAATACAGTTCCTCATGTTGTGGTGACCTCCAACCATAAAATTATTTTCGTTGCTACTTCATAACTGAAATTTTGCTACTGTTATGAATCATAATGTAAATATTTGATATGCAGGATGTATTTAGGTGACCCCTGTGAAAGGGTCGTTCATCGTGACCCACAGGTTGAGAACCACTGGTCTATTTGGATAGATAGAGGGGCACACATGTGGCTTGGGGCTGTACGTGGGCTGCGGGTCCTCCCTGCCCTGAGAATGTGATCTAAGGTGAGAGAAATGGATTTGGGTGGGGGGACTGGAAACATTGGATGGACAATGTGACCCTTAAGCTGGACCTTGAAAGTTGCAACTAGTAGTGATGTGGCAAAAGGCGATAAGTTCTAGAAACCGAACTTCGGACCAGTTAACCAGGGAAGAGGCAGCCGACAGCTATGAGACTAGAGGGTAAGAGCAGGGACAGACTTCAGAGGGTCCTGCATGCTGTTTGGGGGGCTTTGGACTTGATTCCGAAAGCAGTGGGGCGCCTGAGGTTTTAGGGAGAGAGTAACAGGAGCAGATGAGGACACAGGAGGCCGCTCTGTGGTTGGTTGGCTTAGTGCTGCCGTGGAGGATCAGCTGCAGCAGTAAAACTGGGCAGGAGAGAAAGGACCGAGGGAGCCCCCAGGGCCCAGCAGTGATTAGTGCTGACAGTAGGAGGCAGGTATTCGCCCAAGTTTATTTCCTGGTTTCTAGCCCAGGTGAGCCTTGATTTCCTCAAATGAGATACATATTGACAATAAGTCATACAAGAACACAACTAATAAATAGGAAGCTTGATTTCAGAGAAATGATACATGTGTATCACACACACACACACACACACACACACACACACACACACACAGGCACGCACCATACTTCCTTGATTCTGTGATCCCATGGGGTCAGGGTGGCTGCAGACCGTGGTCCTTCCTCCTGCTGAGCAGCCTGACATGTGTGTAGAGGAGGAAGGAGGCTTTCTTCTGTTCTCTGGTGGTCTCCACAGCCCTGCATCTTTTCAGCCTTCATCGTCTACCTTTGTGGCCAGCTTTTTAATGGATTCTGCTTGTGTGAATTCTTGGAGCATGTTTTTGTCTGGGCTCTCAGCATTGGCAAATGGTTGGTTCTTCATCATTTGCTTTGTTACAAGTTTAATAATTAAAAAGAGGGCACAACTTAGACACAATCACAGTTTTTCCAATTAATCAGAGCATGCTCTTGAGTTATTAAGAACATAAAAATGTTGTCTAGGTGATAAACACTGTCTTTTTTTTTCCAGATGGAAAGTAATGGACTTCGGATCTGTTGGATTTACTGTTGACACTATAGGACAGGAATGCTAATCGCTAAAGCTGTAGTAAAATTAAAAGAAAATGAAGACCTCCCTTGCCATATAAAATTATATTCCAAATTTCAAATAGTAGAAGGCAATTTGAACTTGAACTTCCATACTCTCTTCAGGGACCTCTTCTATTATTTACCCAACTTGTTACTCACTAAACATAGACATTTAAAATGTCTTTGGTCCCTAGAGCTCCCAGGCCTATAAAGAAATAATCTTTTCCTCCTGGACCTCAAAACTGACTACTGGAAATTTTATCATCATCCATTTAGTCTTATGAATATTAAAATTAAGCAATTAATTATCTTCGGTTCTAATCCACCCAGCCTGTGCAATTAACAACTGGGATTCAGTTAATCTTTTTTTCCAACTTTCTAATTTAAGGATTGGGACACAGTGGATCTCCCTAGAAAACATATTTAACAAAGATTATTTCCTGTATTTAACTCCTTTTTAAAAATTTATGGCGCATTTTGTGCAATATTTTCATAACATTTTCAGTTGTAACTTTTTTTCTTAGAGGGAGATTACTAGCAATAAGTTATCTCTTTGATTTCTGAAAAATAGGTAGCATATTAAAATCACCTATAACATCAAAAGATTTTCAAGCAAATAGAGTAACAGCCATTTTTCATAAGGTGTGATTTTGGTTACTCTGCCCTGTCTACTTGGCTAAACTTCCCAAAGTACTGTAAGACTGGGGACCCCTTTTATTTTATCACTGAAGACTGGGTAACTTAAGTATGGACTTAGGAATGCCAGAGAAGAGTTCATTCCTGGGCCCTAATTCACACACTATTGTGAAGAACTAGGGCTCTTTCCAGAGTAATAGTCCTGATGGCTCCACAGAGTGGATTGTCTTGTTGCTAGGTAATCGCCATCTGGAGAAAGCTGAGGAAGAACGGGCTCCATAATTGGTTGAGAAGCAAGGGAAGGGAGGCACAGTACTCAGCCTTTCCTGTTTTTATTGGCTGCTGGGGTCTAAATGGTGACGCCCACCGTTGAGAAAACCTACCACATTACCAGATGGGGCTCCAGCCTTTCTGATACACAACTTATATGCCGCCTTCTCTGAGAAGCCTTCCCGGCTTTCAGGTAGGGTATCAGCTCCCATGCTGTTGCGCTTCTGTTTCTACTGTACTTACATTACAAACTTTTTACCAATACGTACCTCTTTTCCCAGAATATCCCATGATATGAGGAGTTATTTTTGTGTCTACTGCTGCGTTTTTCTAAAATAGTCCCTTAGCACAATACAATGGCCTCCAGTGAGTGTTGACAGGTTTAATATACCTACGGAGTATTTATAAAATCATTGAATGCTTTCTAATTATAGTTTCAGTTTATTCAGGAATATTTGAAAATCACAGAAAAAAGGCAGCACTAATTCTACTTTTCATATATAACCTTTTTTTTTTTTTCGTTCAGGTGAATTTTCTACCTGTGTTTTTTTCTATTGATAGCTAAATGCAAATATACATACTTATAGATCTTTTGTATATTTCTAAAAGTGACATATACACACACATATAGAAACATATATTTGCAAATTTTGTGGTTTGCTTTTTTTACACTTAACTGTGTCAACGTTTTTCACATTAAGTATTCTTTGAAAACTGATTTCTTGATGTTTTTCAAATATTAGCTATTGCATATCAGACTTTAGCTGTTCTCTTATTTGTTTTGTTTGTTTTAATAGTTTTGATAGAACAGTGACAAATGTCTTACAACTAATTTTGTCTGGATCTCTGATAATTAAGTGGACATGAATTTCTCAAAGGCTATGGATATTTTCATATATATGCTATTTTGCCCTCATTAGTAGTGTATATTTGTGGGCCCTCTTCCTTATCGCCTCTGTAGATCTAGATTTTTACTGAAAAAATTATTGCCCTTTTTCCTAATTAAAAATGCCACTTCATTGTTTAAAATTGTGGTCAATTGAATGTAGTGAAGTTGAACGTTTTTCATATTGTGCCTATCCATTTATATTTCTTATTTTGTGAACGACTAGTGGTTTTAATCTAGTTTTCTAATGAAGTGTTTGTATCTTATTGATTTATAATAGCTCTTTTTCTAAAGGAATTAGCTGTTAGTCTATAGTACATTTTTCAAATATATTTTCCTTGTATTGCTTTTTCACTTTCTTTTGTTTATCATGGTTTTTGGAACCCGAATGAAGGTTTAAATTTTCTGTAGTGATGTGTATTGTTTTTTCCTTTGCTGTTTTATTTTAATATCTTCATACTTTAAAAGTCAGTTCCCACCCAGATACCTCATCATAGTGTCTTCTGATTGCCTAATGGCTCCATTTCTGTTCTACTTTCTCTAGTAAATGCATGATTCATCTTAATATTTGGCCGGAGGAAAAGATGTAACTTATTTCTGGTAAATAGTAACCAGTGTTTGTATCTTTGTTTGTTGCACAGTCTTTTTGCACTACATCCTTTATCAAATGGTTACGTGTAGGTACAATGATCTCTTCCTGGCCTTTCTCCGTCCATTGACCCAAATAGCCTTAGATCAGTGTGCTTCAAACTATCAGAGTTTCCTTTCATTATTTATTTTAAAGAAGTTTTTCTTTTTAAGTAAGTTTAGCCCAAGGGTGCAAGATCTCTAATGTTTTCATTTAATGTAGTAGCAACATCAATATGTTGTTAGTGTGTGCAATTAATCACCTATGTATAAAAAACAATAGGAAACGTTTGTCAATTAAATAGGAGGGTAATAGTCCATTTGAGAACATGATACTGCTGCTTATTTGTATGTCTCTGTGCATGATCTATGGAATGGAGATTTCAGATTCTGGCCCCAGCTCTCCCTTGACCTGATATATAAACTTGATCAGCTAATTTAACTGTGTTGAAATTTTAAAAATAGGGATATTTATAGTGCTTACCTTGTATAATTATGAAGATTAAGTAGGTAATTTACATTACCGTAAATGCTGTGCTTGGCCCATCATGTATTTTTTTATTTACTTTTCAATTTTTTTATTGTGGTAAAATACATAGAACATAAAATTTACCACCTTAACTCTTTTTAAGTGTACAGTTCAGTAGTGTTAAGCACATTCACATTGTTTTGCAATCTCTCCAAAACTTTTTCATCTTGCAAAACCGACTCTATCCATTAAACAACTCCTCTTCTCCCTCCCCGACCCCTGGCAACTACCCTTCTACTTCCTGTCTCTTTGAGCTGGACGCCACCAGGTACTTTGTATGAGTGGGATCATACAGACTTTTTGTTACTGAATTGTTTTACTCAGTATAATGTCCTCATGGCTCATGTAGCATTTGTCAGAATTTCCTCCCTGAAATTATAGTCCATAAAGGCTGAATTACAGTCCATATATACAATGTTTTGTTTCCCCATTCTTCTGTCAATGAATGCCTGGCTTGTTTCTACCTTTGGCTATTGTGAATAATGCTGTTACTAAAATAGCTCTTCAAGTCCCCGCTTTCAATTCTCTTGCATATATACCCAGAAATGGAATTGCTGGATCATATGATAATCCTATTTTTAATTTATGGGGGAGGGAGGGTAATAGCTGTAGTAGTGTATTCTTAATCCTCATGTCCATTAAGGCCAAGGGTCCTGATTTATGCATGGCTGATAGTAGGATTTAGACAAAATTCTGAATCCCAAAAGACGGAGCTGGTTAATTATATAAGTCACACACACACACACACACACACACACACATCGAACAGCTCTTCCTTTTCAGTCTTCTTTTAACTTAACTGCTAAACTGGCCTAACCCGGGAGAATGTAAGGACTGTAGTGATAATATTTACATAGTGCATGGGTGATAGGCATTTATTTGTATATGTTCAGCAATTTCTTGAATACCTGGTATGTATCTCACATTGTTATAGGTAATGGGGATACAGAAGTGAAAAGGAGAGACAAAATGTTTACCTTCAGGGAGCTTACATCCTGCCAGGGAAAAGAGATAGTATACAGGGAAAGGATTAAATGGACAAGATACCAGTAATTTTGGAGTGTGATAAGTGACAGATTTATCAGTGGGGTAAGAGGACAGCATTGCTGGGGCAGGCGAGGAAGCAACCTTAGACGGGTGGTCAGGGAAGGTCTCTGTAGGGGACACTGTGGTTGACTCCCCAGCAGGGTTCCATCTAATCCAATGAGCCCTTGCACTGCCTGGTCCCTGATATGGGACAGCAAGTCTGCGAATGGCCTGGTTGGCTCAGTGAGACGAAAGGGAAGGCCGTGGGTACCATGGCTGGGAAGAAATGGCTTCTCTCTCTGCTGGACTTCAGCCAAGGCTCAGGCCACCTGGACTCTGCCGGTTTCCATCCTGCTCCTACGTGGGACTCAGCCAAGAAGCCGACTGTTCTTGATGCTCTAGAGGAATTTACAGTTTTCATTTATCCTCACTCAAGTGAGAATCGGTGGGAAGCCAAAGCAACACTTCCCAGATTGTCTTGTAACCAGGTTCCTGGTACAGAACAGGTTCCTACCGACCAGATGTCCGCCTGTGATGTTCGGTAGCGGGAGTAAGGGAAGGCCGAGTTGTAGCCACCTTGGTTGTTTCTGCTGGCGAGTGGGGCTGAGGAAACGCTGGGATTCCCTGCGGTTGGGGTTCTCTGTTCATTCTCCAGCTTCCTGAGCTCTGACTGCAGCTGTAAAAATGCCTTCTTCACTTTTCTGCACGTTCAGGAGCAGCTGGATGGTAGCAGGTCCTCAGGTTCATTATGGCTCTGAGGTGGCTCCTTATAACTCCCCGTGGTTAGTGGGATATTTTTCTGGGAGTTTCTGCGGGAGACCAGCCTACAGCTTGTTTCTCCAGCCCTTCCAAAGATCTTTACCTGGTAGCACCGACTTCCTACATTAAATCCCTCCTGCTATAATATGGAGAGTGGGTTCTGATTCTTGTACTTGAACCCAACAGGTACACTGATGCCTCAGTAGAGCAAAGAGAAAGAGCTAACGCCATACTAGATGACTCCATTGACCCACTTATCATACTCTATTATGTGAGACAGTAATTTCCCTTATTGTTCAAGCGAGTTGGGATTTTCTGATTCCTGAAATCGAAAGTAAATTTTAGAGATGAGAGGGAGCAAACCTGGAAAGATCTCAAGGAAGCATTTCTGTTTGTCATTTCAATCTCCTTCTCTCCCTCCTCTGCCTGTTCTGCTGCACCTGCACTAGAATTAACAGCATTCAAGGCCCTGCACTCCCAAGCTCTCTGCTCGCGCTGTGCAGACCGGCTCGGGTTTTCTGGAGTAAGAGGGAGGATTCTGGAATAAGAGGTAGAATTACTAGGCTGATCCCAGAGGACATAAACCATTGGGCAGCTAAGATTGAAACTGAGGAAGTAAAAGGAACCAACAGGTTTGAGGGCCAAGGAAGGAGAATGGCAACAACATTTCACCAGATCAGGTGGCCCGGAGCCTCTGTGCTGCAGGCCTGATGGGGAGGCGAAGGATCTGGCCAGTAGTGGGGTTAACACAACAAGAGCTCCAGCGAAATAGATCCTGGGGGGACAGGCAGACGATCACAATAGAACAAATGCATAGGAAACCTGCACCCCAGCTCCTGAGGGGGCTCATAACTGACTTTTTGGCTTAACCAACGTTGGGGGTAACTCTGAACTAGTTGTAAGCAGCCCTCACACAGAACCCACTGTCTAAACCCCTGGCCTGTCCAATCCAGCGATTTCCCACATGCGAGCCGCAAGGACTTTTCAAACAAGCAATACCTGACCCTGTAGTCAGGGGCACTGGCCTCTTTTGCCTTAGATCGTCAAATGAGAACATGACAGCAGCCAACATAACAGCAGTCCAGTGTGAATGAATCAAAACTAAACCTTTTTTTTATTTGGCAGATCGGCAAAAATGTATTTTTTGGTGTGCCGCAGAATTTTAGTAATTAGCTTATGTGCCATGAGATGAAAAAGGTTGACAATGTCTGGTCTAGTCCATTCAGAGGGACTCCCCCAGACAACTCAAATAAAAGTGTAATGCTTTATTTATTACAGAAACAACCCCAAAGTCGACTCCCTGAATTAGATTTTACACTAAGTTTCCTGGCATGATACATATGGTCAAAGTCAAGCAAAGCCATAAACGGAATTAAGGTTAAATTGAACAATCTGTCAAAGTAATCAAACTAGTGTATATGTGAGGATGAAACCTTAGAGAAATATTTAAACGGCTTTAGGCCACTTTTATTGTCTTTTTTTTTTTTGAGAGAAAGAGAGGGGAAGGAGAGAGAGAGACAGAGGAGAGAGAGAGAGCCATTGATATGAGAGAGACACAGCGATTGGTTTTCTCCCATACACACTCCGACCTGGGGTGGGAATTGAACCTGCAACCCAGGCACATGCCCTGGACTGGAAATCAAACCTGAGACCCTCCAGTGCAGCGGTTTCCAACCTTTCGGACCTCAGGGACAACCAGTGGTCTACAGACCACTGGTTGGCGACTGCTGCCAGTGCATAGGCCAACACTAACCACTGACCCACACTGGCCAGGGCTAGGCCACTCGTAATGCCCTTTCAAAACTTCTCCACAATAGTGTGTATGTCTTTTAATTAGATGATTGGATTTGATGCATCTAGTTAAATAGATATTGCTTTTCAATGCAAACTTAGAATGTTAACACCAAGGAAAACCTTTCTGGTATTTCTACTAGTAAAAGATCGTATTGAAAACCATCAGCAGGTATATAACGTCTATTTTAATCTCCTTCTTGGTAGGTTATTCTGATAAGAGTATGAATTACATATCTGTGTTTTTATCTATAAGCAAACCTACCTGTAATAAGACAGTTTACTGTGAGGTTCTATCTGTTATATGACCGGGGTGTATAAATTGATTCAATCACCACAACAGAATCCTCTGAGAAAAAAAAGTATTAAGACCTTTAAAGGTCAATTTTGTTTAATCAAATAAGCAAGCTTTTTCCTAGATTTATAAATATTGCCCATGTTTATTTTCAAATGTTTGTAAGATATTAGCTTTAAAAATTTATTCACCTGTCATAAACCCACTATGAATTACCACTCATCTTTCTTAGATATTTAGACATAAATATAGGAGAGGCCTACATTCCAAAACTGTTTCACTTCCTTATTAAAAAGCGTTTTCACTAGAAAGTTTCACATTTCCAAAGGGTGCAAAATTAAAAAAGATAAAATATAATTTTACTTGGTTTAGCTACAAGGAGACACTGCATGGTTGGGGCTGGATACTGCCTGGAGGTGTGTAGTGCCCAGGGCTGAATGTGCCCTGCCCATGTCAGCACCGTGGCTGTTACATTCCCTCCTGGAGTGAGAGGCCTGTGGGGCAGGCACCACCTGCACCTCTGAATGCATGGGCTGTGTTGCTGGTTCTTGTCTCTCCTGAGTAGCAGCAGTGTGCTTGGTGGGCACCTGAGACTCTGTTAGTTTGAATTAGAGTCCTTTCCTTCAAAAACGCAGCCCTTACTATTAATCTTACCACCCCTTTTCTTCTTAAACATAGTGTTGACAGTTTCCAGGTGATAATAACATACTTCAAGATGGGCTTTCAACTAAAAAATCCACATGGAACTTATGATAAATGTGGAGTTGAAAGTGTGGGTGTGAAAGCTGCATCTCACACTTCTGTCTGGCTCACATCTTTAATTACACATGGCAGGGCAGAGGAAGTAGCTCAGGGTAAGGCTCAGTAAGAGACGTTTCTTTATCGGTATCATTAGCCGAGTAGAGAGCACAGCTTTGGAGTCTCATTCTTTTGTGTTTAACTCTGATCACGACGGCAGGCAGAGAAGGTCAGTGGGGTCTGGTCCGCTACATTTTTAAATAGAACTCCCAGCCAACTAGAGAAGCCACAAAAATCTCAATCCCAAGAAATCAGAAAGTTTCACTGTGTGTGATTTACCAAGTGTAAATTTTGGGACCAAGCACAAAAGCTGCATTACTATATTTCAGATTATTGATAGATTGTGTATGTGCATTTCTTTCCAAGTACTATAGAGTATCAGTGAAATCTTAGCATCTCTAAAATAAATTTGAGATCAGTCTTAAGGTAGAATAGGCAGCCTATATCTAAACCAATGTTTACCGTGTACTTAAAAGAAGAAAGTTCTTTGTTATGTATTAAGCCTTTTCCTGGAGAGTCCTGTACTCAAACAATAATCTCATCTTTGGTTGGTGCAGGGGAAATAGAATAGCTGGGCTTAATTAGAAAGTGCGGTGCTTTACTGTACAAGTGTGAAGTATGGGGAGCAGTCACCCAGCCAGATGTTGAAGCACACAAATTAAGCTTAATTGAGCTTTTTTGCATTGTTGGATTTTAATTTTATTTTAAACACGCTAAGACAGTAAGAGCTTCAAGAGAGGAATTAAACAACCGTCTTTGATCTTGGATTTAGCTGACTAAATAAAGCTGGTGGAGTTGAAAGAAATATCACCTTCCTTTCCAAAAAGGAGGTTCTGTTTCCCTGACAACTGAATTCAGTGGATTCTTGGTGACTTAAGTGGCTACATTTGAACTTAGTTTTGGTGAAGTTGCTGGTTTCTCTGGTTTTCATTATCGGTAACTAAATAAAATGTGATCTGGCTTAAGGGGAAGTCTGCAAAGGTCTCAGTTTCTCTTTCTGATCTCACATTCTCAAGGGTCATTCACTGAATTTTGCTTTCTGTCAGTGTTATCTCTATAAACAATGAAGTCATATTCAGTTATGAACACTGAAGTTTTCATCCTTAGTTTTTTCCTGATTGTTCTTTTAATATCACTATGGACTACATTGTACTTCTCACTGATAAAGATATCAATTATAAAGTTATCTCTCTTCCTCTCCTTCTCTCTTTTTCTTCCTCTCCCCTTCTCTCCCTCCCTGCATCCTCCTCCCTCTCCTTCCCTCCCTCTCTTTTTCTCTTTTCTATAAGCCAATTGATTGTTGTAAAACATATGGTTTAAGTCATGCTCCCTTCAAGACTTTTACATTGTGTGTTCAAGTCAGTCTTTATATATTGGTGATACGAAGTCATTTACAGTTATTTGGAATGATTAAGGTCATTTCAAAGGGAGTACAACCAAGGCACTGAATGAGGACATTGAACACAAAACAGCTTTGTTTCTTTCAAGTAAGTTTCAGCACAGAGTTGGCATTTAATGAACACTGGTTGGTTGATGATGGGTTGGTGAAGTGCTTTCCTCAAGGCTACATAACCACTTGATGGTAGAAACTAAATGCAACGTTCCCTTTTGTGTCACATTATTTAGTCTAGCCTGTAGCACCCTGGTTTGGTGGCACTCTCTTCAATGTGAGTTCTGATTTCTGTGCTATGGCGTGGTTGGAAAAGAGCCTACCCTTCTTGCTCCCTGCCAGGCCATTTAGGGATCAAGGGATGCAAATCTGAAACAGGAAGGTGAGCACCTATCTGATAAAAGGCCCATAATGCATAGTATTTGCTTTTTCTCTGCCTCTGGAGTATCTGCAGGGAAGGGAACCAGAAAATGATCTGCTTTCAGAAATGATAACACTGTGCTGATGCAAGATATTAAGATTGGCTGTAACGTAATAGTCAAGTAAAGCACAAAGGAAACTTTACTGGGAGGGGGCAAATAGGTACAATGGATTTATCAAGTTCAAATACGTCTATCACTAGAGGAACTAGAGGAGCACAGTCAGGAGAGAGCTACCTGGAAAGAAGAATGTACCAAAAAATGTGCCGGGTCAAGGTGGGAGGCATGCCATTTTGTGCCGAGCCAGCTCAGCCAAGGGTTCGAAAGCCTGAGTGAGGGCGGTGAAGGATGGAGAAATGACAGACAAAGAGAATAAGCTGGGTCTACTCTAGGTGGACCTTCCTGTGCCTGGCTGAGGCCACAGAGAGAGAGATCCAGAGGCAAGCTGAGCCTTTATTTTATAGCCAGAGGTAAACAAGGTAGTGGTCACCATAGTTACAGTGTTCTTGCGAGTTTCACTTGTTTTGGCAGCACTTGCTGCACCTCCCACAGCCCATTAGCTACCTATGAAGGATCTAGGGAGGTCATAAGGTCAAGCCTAATTATGCTAAGAGGCCTGTGCCCTCTAAGCTGGGACTTGTTGTGGCTTTGCCAACAGGTCAGTCCGAGGCTTAACCCTATAGCTGCGCCCTACACCATGTGCTACTTGTTTTTTTTTGTTTTTTGTTTTTTTAGAAGGAGCAATGGGATCATAAACTTGATAATTTTCATGCTGCAAGGGTGAATAATATTAACTGTTACATGTGCTTATAAAGACAAAGTTTGGAGACTGTTTGACTTTTGGAGAGTGCTTTCTCAAAGGCATGGCATGGAAGAGCAGTTAAATGTATCCTTGACTATAATTGTGATTTTATCAAACACAGGACTCATGTGCTTTGGTAGGCAAGTGTGGTAGGTGTGTTCTTTTTCTTTATTTTAAAAAAATTACCTTGCACATCCTTTTCATTTTATTCCCCCTTGAATTCTGTAATGATTTTAGTGGCAATGGTCTTTATGAACCTACGAACAGAAAAGAAACGAAGCTCTACAGAAGGAGAGTCATTGACGTGGGTGAACTTTATTGTTAAGAGATGCTTTATTGCACATAAAGATAAAGGATTTTTTGAAAGTTTTTGTTCATTTGGCATTAATTTTCCAAAATAGCTTAATGAGCATGTCAGGGACTTCGGATTTGAAGATTCTTACTTTGAGTCTTGAGGGGAGTTTGGGATTGGGATTGTAGATACCCATCAGAAGCTCTCCTCCAAACATTAGTAAAAAATCAGAGATCATTGTAGACTAACGTCTCCATGGTGTAGAAGTGAAAGTAGAAAGTTCTGGCTCATTCTCTCAGTGTTGCCTTTCCCTTTGCTCCCTTTCTTCCTGGAATTCATCTCTCCCTGGCACACCACAACACTGACTTTTGACTAAATGACCTGCCATCAGGCGTAGCTATTTAAGCAGGCTTTGTTGCTCACAACACTGGAAACTCTTAGAATTCTCCTCCGCTGAGCCTAGTGATTGGGATACGGAGGATGCTCAATAAATGATAGTTAAATTGAATTCACTCATGTGTCTTACATGTTGTAAGCACCTACTGTGTGCCAGGCATTGTGCTCAAGATAAAGATATGATTTAGCCTTGGTTCATACAGTTCTGGGACTCAGCCACTGGAAGACAGATGTTTTAATAAATTATTGGTACATTTGACTTTGCCTTGAACAGTGAAATATTCATTTGAAATCCTAGAAGAAGTACCAATTAAGCTGAGCCTTGAGCAGAGTAGGTCTTGAGTGGGGTAGGGTTGAACAATGTCGTACTAAGAGGCAACAGCTGTTGTAAAATTACAGAGACAAAAAGAGTGACGTGTTCATGTAATAAGTGGCTCAGTGTGCCAGGTGTGCCATGTTGAATTGGACCACATGGAAGAGTGCTGGTTGATGAGGTCGGAAGGAGTGGCAGGGACCAAGATAATGGCAGACCCTGAAATATGATGACATGCGGGTTCGTTTGTTTATTCATTCCACAGTTATTGTTTGAGTGTACATGGTGTATTCCAGAACAATAAGCAATGCAATGCCAGACAATACTAACAAGCTCTATATCCTCACGGAACTTAGATTTCAGTAAGGAAAGCTGAATATAAATAAAGGAATACATGCAAAAATACATACATAAATACATAATTTCAGATTGTGCAACAAATCCTGGGCAGGGAAACAATTATACTATGATAGAAAAGAGCAGGAGGGGAGTGAGGGAAGGTGGAAGTACTTAGAGGATAGTCAGAGAGGATATTCTGCAGAGCTGACTCTTAGCTGAGATTCTGAAGAAAGACAGGAGCCAGCCGTGAACAAGTGAGAGAAGAGAGCTCCAGGCCTATGGAACATTGAGTGCTCAGATTCAAGAGGAGGCCAGCAAGCCAGAACCAGGGAGGTGTGAAGGAGAGTGACCTGAGGTGGACATGGCCATCTGGACAGGTGTCACCTCACATCACAGAGGTGAGGGCAGGGCATCACTAGCTTGGTTATTCTCAGAAAGTGGGCCTGCCCTGATTGACATTTCTATAAAGCCACTCTGGTTGCTGTGTGGAAAGGATGTGTGGAGCAAGAGAGGAGACTGGAAGGCCAATTAGTAGAGTATTAGAGTATTATACTCCTTAGGGAAGAGGTGATAGTGGTCTGAACTGGGGTGGTGGAATTGGATGTGGGAAAAAGTGAAGAGTTTCAGACTATATTTCGGAAGTAGAACCAACAGAAATGTGAACTAGTGTATATTTGTGGCCTGTAAAATCAGTATCTTAGCCATACATTGTTTTATATGTAACTACTCTTTTATCCAATGGAGAAGTGGTAGAACAAGGACATACCAGACTTTGTTTTAATTTTGTGTGACTCATATGATTGATGGTGTTATACTAACATGACTTTCCTTTTTAGTTTTAGGGCTAATAATAGAAGTCCTGACTTTACCATGAGTAAGCATGAATGCACTCACTTCAGTGTTCAGCTAACCTTTGTCCTTTTGGTTACCCTTTACTCCAAGGTAGAACAATCCTAGTGATTTGATGTTTTGATGGAAGAGTAGAGTGGGGACTCCCTGAATGATGGGGCTTAAACTATTCAAGGTCAATGTGGTAAGGCAGCCAGGCTTCCCTGCATACGCCTAGAGGTGGAAAAAAACTTGGGATTAAATAAAAACAGTTCTTATAAATAACTTATTTCTGGACTTGTCCAAATGCCAAAAGCAAATGCTTTTGTTTGCACCTTGGTACCAATGAAGAATTTAATGGTTTCAAGCAATCTCAAAGAGTTTTATGAAAGCACTTCTTGGCTGGAGAAGGTTTTCAATCCTGCCCTGAGCTTGGTGAGAACAGACTGTCTGATTGGCTGGCTTGTCAAGGGCAGGTGGTGCTCTCAACAAAAAATGGGTGTGGAGGCTGTTACTGCTAGAAACCTTGACTCTTGACAGTTGTTTGAGCAGTGACCTTCAGCAAACACTAGCAACCATTAGTGGAGGCTGGTGGTGTGTGAAGCATTGTGGGAGATGCCCATTCATGAAAGAAAACCTTGATATGTGCTGTGTCTCATGCAGTGTGATTGCTCTGTGGGTAGATCAGCCAGAGTTCCTTCTTCTGAGGAGCTTACACTTTAGTTGGTGAGATGAGATAATAATACAGATATGTCGCCCTAACCGGTTTGGCTCAGTGGATAGAGTGTCGGCCTGCGGACTCAAGGGTCCCAGGTTCGATTCTGGTCAAGGGCATGTACCTTGGTTGCAGGTACATCCTCAGTGGGGAGTGTGCAGGAGGTGGCTGATCGGTGTTTCTCTCTCATTGATGTTTCTAACTCTCTATCCCTCTCCCTTCCTCTCTGTAAAAAATCAATAAAATATATATTAAAAAAAAAAGAGTACAGATATGTCAGGTGAGGCTGATGAGATAATTACCAGAGAAGAGCCGAGTGTGCAGAGGAGGGAGAGGTTGTGCCCCACTGAGGCCATCAGAGAGGGCTCCACGGAGGAACAGTGACATAAAATGCCAGGACCATACTGTTGGAAGGACCGTTAGGCACCTAGAGGGGTATGGACTGACAGCTGGCTCTCAAGTCTTGCCTGTTTGGTCTGGATGCTAGAGGAGTGACCTTGGGCATGGTCCTTTACCTTCCTGGGCCTCACCTATAAAATAAGGATTATTTCCCGGCCAGTAAGGCTCAGTAGTTGAGCATTGTCCCATGAACGGGAGGTCACAGTTCAATTCCTGGTCAGGGCACATGCCAGATTGTGGGCTGCCCAGGGCATACAGGCGGCAGTCGACCAGTGTTTCTCATTGATGTCTCTATCTCTCCTTCTCCCTTCCTCTCTCTGAAATCAATAAAAATATTTAAAAAATAAGATAAAATGAGGATTATGTACCTCCTGAGGTGGTTGAGAGAATAAGGTATGGTCCATGCCTTGCACAATTCCTGACCCCTATTTAGCTATTATTTTTATTGTTTTAGCCCAACCATTATCTAATATAGTCTTAACATATAGTTGTCTTACCTGCCTCCTTGAACACCTTCAGATAGGGACTCTCCTTCCCCTAGGCCACCCCATTCCATTTGTGAATTATCTCAAATGTCAAAAGTCCTTAATTGGTGGGTGAATAAATTATCAAGAGGAGAGGAAGGGAAGGGGGAGCCTTTCAGGCAGGAAGACCTGAGTAAGCAAAGACTAGAAGTGAGTGTGGGCATGTTCCAGCAACAGCACGTGATCCGACTTGGCTGGAGTCCTGGGCTTGGGAGCAGGTGGAGAGGAGGTGAGGGCAGATGCCGGGCTCCCGGAGCAGCACCCTCTGCCCCTGCCCCTTCCCCAGCCTGAGCGTGCCACGGTCTGGGGCCTTTCCCTTTTGCTCCGCACACATGGCACACATGCTGTGAAACATCCGCTCTGTGTCTAGACAGCACTTCACCTCTTTGAATCGTGTATCTGCTTCAGTTTGAACTGGGTAAAAGGGAAGGAAACACACACAAAACAAGACAGAAACCAGCCACTGGAATGTCTGTGAGCAGGACGCACAGATGACTCAGGTGTGTACTAGTATGTAAGCCTGGTGTTTCTAGGGCTGACTCCCCTCTTCCTGGGGGTGAGGGTGTGTGGGGCGTGGAGGAATGGAGAGTCCAGGGTGGGAAACAGCCCTGGGATCTAATCCTTTCAGCGCCTGGAAAGGACAAAGTCAGTGACCTTTTGTGGGCCTGCATCTCCCATGTTGAAAACAAGGTGGTTGCACCAGATTGGGCCAGCTTGAGTCTTTTGCGGAGCTAACAGGCTGTGGTTTTGCCTTTCTCAGCCTGGGAGAGATTTGATTTATCTGATTCTTCAACATGTGTACGTGGCCGATTATCTAGAAAAACACCTGTATTGAAATAGCTGAGAACTGAATTTAGTTCTCGCAGCCAGCTCTCCCATAGGTGCTCCGCCTTCTTGCAAACAAATTGCCTTTCAGCCGAGCAAGACTCATTTGTGCTGCTGCAGTTTCCTAACCCGGAGAGGAGGGCTGTGCATCGAAAATAATTTCTGGGGGTTTTGTTCCCTGTTTGCTTAGTGCAGTGTTATATTTAGCCACATTTTAAGCTCTCCACTTTCCTTTGAAATGCATAAGGGAGGGAAATGAGGAAAGCTACTGGAAAACAATAGAAAAGGCATTTAGAACAAATAGGGGAAGGCTTGGCGAAGCCTACAAATGTTTGGGAAATACTTTTAAGACTTTCTCCAAAGCTTTAAACACACCACCTGTCTCTCATTTGAGGTTCAAGTGGTGTGCATGCGCTGCTTCAGAGTTCTCAAGAGCTGTAGAATTTGGCCTCCAAGTGAATAAAGGTATAAAATGCATCGTCACTGCCTCTTGACTGTCAGGGACCCTGCTCCCCACCTTTTTGAAGAAAAGGCGTTATCTAGGCTTTTTACTTCCTACTTCACAATTGCCCAGCCAAGCTAATGAAGCCAGTGTGGTGCTGTGGGCATTGGAGGTGCTCCTCTGCATGAAAGCCACGGCCCCTTGATTATGCAAAATCAGATATTAAAAACGTTGCCTGCCTCTAACCCAGATCAAGGCTCTGGGGCTGAATCCTGAAATTTAAGCTCATTCAGAGCTATTCTTTAATGCTCATAATCATTTGCAAAACTTCAACCACTGCAGTGTTTCCTTCCTGGGTGTCATCTTTCTCTTTCTCTTCCTCCCCTGGAGAGCATGGCTCAGCTGATGGCACCTCGCTTGCTGCCCCCTTTGCTGGATGACATGAATCCCCCAAGTGAGGAATCACCGCGCAGGGAAATGTGATGTGGCTCTGGCATCCCTTTCCTTTCACAGGTGTCTGATTACATTTTGACAGGTGTCTGACACAAGGCACTGTCAGAGCCAGGGTTTAACCTTGGAATGCCACCTTCGATTAGGGCGTCCCTGGGTGGGAAACAGTGAAATGGATCCGAGTGGTTGATGCCTCGATGTTGCACTGAATTTCATTTCGGCACCAGATGTACAGCCCATGTGGCATTTGTCGCACAAGCTACAGAAATAGGTGCTGGTGCTGCTTTGTCACTGAACTGGGGGTTTGAGGAACTGCTCCTGAGGAGGTTGGATGAAGCAGCGCTGTCACCCTGAAATAATCCCAGTCCAGGCAGACCTGCTATTGCTTGGGTACCTTCACACTTAACGGGGTTTTAATTTACTATAAATGTCGAGATTGCTATAAGCAATGAAACTCATTACAAATCATTCTCCAGCCCTAACAGGTTTGGCTCAGTGGATAGAGCATCGGCCTGCGGACTCAAGGGTCCCAGGTTCGATTCCGGTCAAGGGCATGTACCTTGGTTGCAGGCACATCCCCAGTAGGGGGTGTGCAGGAGGCAGCTGGTCGATGTTTCTCTCTCATCGGTGTTTCTAACTCTCTATCCCTCTCCCTTCCTCTCTGTAAAAAATCAATAAAATATATTAACAAAAATAAAAAGCTTAAAAAAAAGAAATCATTCTCCAAATACAAGACATAACAAAATAAATGATTGAGAACTTGAGATGAGGAAAAGGTTAGTGGGTGCACTGCCTTAGAAACTGTGTGCAGGGCAAGTTCAGATGTCTGGGGACACTGTATTCTGTCCCCTACTCAATGGTTTTGTTTATTTTGCTTTTCTGAATTTTTCTTTCTATTTTTTTACTGAGAGCACATATATTCAGCTCTGCATAGCAAGGAAGGTAGGATTCTCACGCCTCATATACACACCATTTACACCAATGAGAGGAACTCCTTTGTTCTTGTGGTAGATGGAACTGGACAGATTAAAAACAGAAGAAACAAATTTGAAGCAGTGATGCCTTTAATAGGCAGAATACAGAATACCCTCACATCCCAAAGATGTCCATGTCCTAACCTCTGGAAACTGGAAATAAATTTCCTTAGTGGCTGTGGGAAGTCGGGTTGCAAGTGGAATTGAGTTGCTAAAAAGCTGACTTTCAAATAGGGACTTTATCCTGGGTTATCCCCATGAGCCTGATGTCATCACAGGAATCCTAATAGTGGAAAAGGGAGAGGAGGAGATCAGAGTGACGTCACGTGGAAAGGACTTGAGCTGCTATTACTGCCTTTGAAGACAGGCAGCTCCGGGGGCTAGAAAAGAAGCCCCTGGAGAGGAATTCAGCTCTGCCCACACCTTCGTTCTAACCCAGTGGAACCCAGGTAGACTTCCAACCTACAGAACAGTAGCTGGACCAATTTGCACTGTTGAAGGCCCTCCATGTGTGGTAATTTTACACGACAGTCATCAGAAACTAATACTGTGCCTTGAAAGTGAGGAAGTGTTTTCCTCATTTTCTTCCCCAGGTTCATGATACCGGGGCATAACGCAGAGTCTCCTTCCATTTGAAACTTTTCCTTCTCTGGGACAGAGAGGTCTTTGGCACCAAGCTGGTTCTAGCATTAAATATGTTCAGTTTGAACAGACAAACAATCTGTTTTCTTTTTCCTGCTCCCTGAGCTGACACAGAGAAATCAGTTATAACCACCTGTTAAGACCCTTCTCTTTAATATTTTTTAACTTACAGGGTTCTTTGCTCTCAGTGACTCTGTTGTCATTATTTTTATGGTGTGCTGTTCTGTCCAGCTCAGACATCTTAGCCCATCTTGCTAGACTAATGAGGAGTTTGCCCATGTTTTGCTCTGCTTTTACTTTCTTCCACTAGTTAATCGTTCCTGGTGGTCTCTTGTAGCCTTTGTCCCTCCTCTCCCCACTCTTCAGCTGAGAAGTACTGTATGTATGGAATAAAGAAAGGCAAGCCTGGATTGAATCAGCCAAGAAATGCTACCATGTTTCATATGGTTTTTAAAGCTGTGCCTGAATTTAGAAATTGTGTGTAGCATAAACAAAAAAGTGGGTTGGGAATATTTGTCATCCTCCGGAAAGCACTACACGGACACAAAACTGCTTTCCTGGGCCTTGCGTGTCTGGGCTGCCCTCTGTCTTTGGAACAGTCACTGTTTCCTGAGCTGAGAGCCAGAGGAAGTGGATTGTTCTGAGGCCACGTTTTATTGAGACTAAAGATCTTTAGGCGACAGAACCTCACATGGCTCCCAGCAGATACAATCGAGTCAGTGTAAAATAATTGCTTTGGGCTTCTAAAACAACTGTATTGTCTAATCATTCATTCAGGTCCATTCATTTAACAGGTAGAGATGTGTGTCTGCTACATGCCAGGCATAGCTTCTGAGAAGGCTAGCCGTTATTTGGTTGCAGAGGAGATCATTGCTTTACTGTACTTTAAAATACCCCGTCTTTCTTATATGACTCAGAAGTAATGGGGCCCGTAGGTAATAGCTACTCAAGGGCAGACACCTGATGCCTAGTAGCCGATTGGAGGAACCATAGTATACCCCGGACCAACCTGAGGGGAGGACCCCAGAAGAATATTTTATGGCAGATGACATGAGCCCTCCGTCTCTCCCCGACTCCTGGCCACCTGTTCTCTATCCAGCAGGCTCTAGAGGACCTAGTCAGGTATTTTAGGTGACATTGGGCTACAGCTCCAGAAAATTTTTTACTTTCTTGTCAACACACCAAGGATCCTTTCTTCTGATAAATCTATCCTTGAAGAATATTTCTTACTGTAGTTCAGCCTCCCTAGACAGATTTCAGCAGAGTTTAGAAAGAGGATCTTGTGAGAATGAAAATTCTCCCCTGCCTGATCATCCCTGCTTCATTCAAGTTTGTGAGAGTCAGCTCTGTTCTGACTGAATTTTGCCTTTGCAAAGGCATCTTTACTAAATGTGCTGTGGAGAGCAGTGCCTTTTTCAAGGGGAGAACTGTTCACCTCTGTGTCCATGAGCTGGAGTTGAGGGGTTAGTGGTATTCTGATTGGCAGTCTGAACATTTGGGCTAATCAGTCAATATGGATGAGTACGATAAGCTATTGTTTTGAAATACTAATCAGTGTTTCTTACCTATTCCATCTTCCATTACTCATTGATTTCCTTTGCTTCTCTCTTATTGGATTATACCCTCACCCCAAACTCAGACAGCAGATCTTCTCACAACAGGTCAGCAGGTCATGGGCTTCTCTTGTTTACTCTGATCTATGTTTTACCCAAAGCCTATGAGGTCTCATTGCTAGCAGGTACATTTTGAGCCCAACCAGAGGAACCCATCAAAGACACTTTCCATCATGTTATCTCTCAACTCCCCAAGACCTTGCATGTCTCTCTCTCCTGGCAGATAGCAGAGAGAGGGTTGTCATTTTCACTTCATGCTGTTCCAAAAGGCTCCCTTCCCTTCAATTACTCATGGGTGTCAGAAGAAGAAAGAGAGCACTGAAGAGGTGTTATATGTGTGGCACTTCAACAGTGATTACTTTTTCTTTCCATCAATCATGTAAAGAAAATTCTCTGAGCTCAACTGATAATCCCATTTTTCCTTTGAAGAAGAGAGACTGACTTGTTGTCAGATGGGCCACCGAATCAGCAGTATCTTCCTGACTTTTGAACTCATTAGGGCTTATTTAGTACTAGAGGCCCGGTGCATGAATTCATGCACAGGTGGG
The DNA here is from genome assembly GCF_000412655.1 of Myotis brandtii. Lineage (NCBI taxonomy): Eukaryota > Metazoa > Chordata > Mammalia > Chiroptera > Vespertilionidae > Myotis > Myotis brandtii. The sequence continues at coordinate 4,683,661 of NW_005360187.1, read as the reverse complement.
GTCCGATTGGGCCGGTTGGTTGCTGCAGTGCACGTCATAGGGACCAGTCGTTCCAGTCATTCCGGTTGTTCCGGTCGTCCTGGTCATTTGGCTTTTATATATATAGATATAGATTATCATGCTATAGAAGGTTCTGAAAAGTAATTTCTCCAGTGATGGGTATGAAGGGGGCAATGGCAGTTTTGCAGGAAACAGATCAAAGATGGATTCTTCAGGTTTCCACGCTAGACAATCAAGTAGTCTCATTGGTTTGGCATTTAGTGGAGAGTTAAATTTGAGTATAGAATTAAATGCTACAAGGTCACTTAGGTCATTGTTGTGGTGTGGAGGAGGGCAGCCATGGTCAGATCCCCCTTTTGAGAGGTATAATTTGGCTCTAGGTCAAGAAAAAATACTCACTTTTTTCACATTAAATATTAAATGTTCACATATGTAAATTATTTAGAACAGTGCCTGACACACAGTGCTATATAAGTGCTGGCTGCTAACACTATTGTTTTTGCTATTCCACCTCACATATTTTTGTTATTGTCCCGTCATCTATAGGTGGATAAACCTTTCACCTCTCCTGTAATGGAATGAGACTGATTTCTGTTGTTGTTGTTGTTGAGAGTTGCTGTTATTATTTGGACTTGTGACCCAGAAGACCATCTGGCTGACTGGCTGGCTTTATTTCTTCTATTCTTTCACTCAGCCATCCATTCATCCTGCCATCTGCACATTTATTTATTCAGTATTTATTGAACTTTATCTGTGCTGTGCCAGGCAGTGGATGTACAGCTATGGACCCAGAAAGTCATGGTTTCTTCCTACAATGAGCTCATGGTCTATTAGGGATATAACACAAAAATAATATCTTTTTAGAAGGTACTAAGAAGATCAATAAAATTAGTATAAACTATAGTAAATGCTCTAAAACAATGTCACAAAATTAACAAAGATTAATACTTGCTTAGACCACTGATCATAGCTTTTTATAAGAAGGCATGCTTGAAGAATATCCAAAGTCATCTTTTGTGGAACCACTTGGAATTAAGTTGCCAGCTGTCAACCATCCCCCACCCAAGGATGGATTTCGTCTCACAGATGATGATCTATGGTGGCCTCGCCATCACACATGGGGCCATTAGTTCTTCTAAGTCTCTAGCATCTTTTTACCTTCAAAAGCCATCTTCACTAAATTGACCTAAAAACACATTCCCTTGAAAATTTTACCTTACATACTCCTCCCTATTAAGTCTGAGTATTTATTTCCTCATTCTACAAATTTTGCTTGAGTACCTACTGTGCACTAGGCAGTTTTCTAGATGTGGGCATATAACAGTGAATGGCATGCCTAGTACTAATTATGAGGCAAGTTCATTATTCAATTAAATGTATTTGTTGGGCATCTATAGTGAATGTTAAGCTCTTAGTTCTCATGTAATTTTGGAAGATGCATTGTCTTTAAATAGAGTAAATAGAAAGGAATTGAGCAGCATTGCTTTTGTGAAGTTGGGCAGATCCTAACAACTTCCGTAAGAGAAGCTCATGCGCAGTGTTCATTTATGTAAAGAAAGGTGAGTTGTTGTTGTTTTTTTCTGATTGTGGGAACCAGGGACACATTTCTGAAGAAGTCAGGACTGAGATGGTTCATAAGTTATAGTTAGGGTTTCCATTACATGGTAATGTGGAATAGCATTTCAAGTGGAGGGTACAGCACTTTATGCATAACATCATAGGTTCAAGGGAAGGAAGTAAACAGCATTGTCCTGTAACTAGTACTTAGAGCAGAGGTCTAAAATGAAGGTCCCATGACTAGCATTCAAATGTTCTTTCTGCTCTACCAAGTGACCTTTCTAAATGTAAAACTTCTTATTAACAACCACTTTTAATTAACAACTTACTGTGTCTGAGGCACTTTCCAAACTGTTTTTCACTTATCTTCATACAAGCTCTGTAGATCAGATAGTATTGCCTATATACAAATGAGGCAACTGAAGTTCAGAGAGGGTAAACAATTTGTCCAAGGTCACACAGCCTGTAACTGGCAGGTTTCCTACATGAACCATATTTGCCTGAAGGGCTCAGAAGATGCTGTTAGAAGGACTTTGTAGTGTCTCCAGCTCTACTCCCCTGTCGTTATGTTCCTGGATTTTAAAGAGTACAGGAGGTTCTGAAATGACACCATCTGGCATCCATTTCCACCAAACTGATGGAAAAATTCTGGAAAAACATTCTGAAGAAAAAAAAACAACCTTAGGATTTGCATCACTGCAAGTAAATGTCGCCTTATGGAAACCAAGCAAAGGACGTCGCAGGGCCTCTGGAAGAAGCTGGAGCTTAAAAATGATAGAGACTGGGTGAAATGATCTGCCCTTGTCATCTTCTGTCTGCAGGTCTGCATTGTCCTTTCTCTCTGAGGGTCTTTGCCTCTGTTTAGTCCACATAAGAGGACACCTGATGGCCTACATTTTTTGCGTGAGCACCTTGTAAAATCCAGGCCACTGTCTTGTCCATATTCTAAATACCAGATGAAGGGATTCTGGCCTTCCTGGGATTGGATGCCCAAGGTTCCTGTCATTTCACACAATCACAGCTGCAGGGATCCCGTTCCTTTAGAAAGGGTAAGCCACTTCCAGAGACAATGCTGGGCATAGAAACTCAAAAAGATGGTGCCTCTAACATGTGTCGATGTAAGAAGTATCTAAACCTGTAGAGGATTTTTACTTGTTTATTTGAGCCAAACTGATGACAATCGTCGGGAAGCAAAATTTCACTGAACTGATGAAATGGTCTGTAGAATTTGCAGTTTTAAGCTGATTTTGTATATTACAATCAAAGGAGGAGATGTTAACGGGGGTACATGAAATCCATTGGTGGTAGATTAGGGAGGCAGGAGAAAGCAAAGTGGAGAAGTCTCTGAGTTGGATAAAGAGTAAAATGGAGAGGCAGGTATATATTTTTTTACATTGGTGGGTACAGGATAGTTAACAATTAACATTTACAGCACATAGAGATGGTATTTGGGCTACTAGCTAACAATGAGGGGCTCTGTGGTCTCCTGCTCTGTCTCGTAGGGATTCTGCCCTGAGGGGTCTAGGAAAAGAGATTACTCTAAGAGTCCAAAGTTTTGTTATTGTAGATTAAAAAAGACAATAGAATCCCTGTTTGGTTTGGCTCAGCAGATAGAGCGTCAGCCTGTGGACTGAAGGGTCCCAGGTGAGATTCCTGGTCGGGGCACATGCTTGGGTTGTGGGCTCAATCCTTAATAGGGGACATGCAGGAGGCAGCCGATTTATGATTCTCTCTCATTTTTTGATGTTTCTATCTCTCTTCCGCTCCCTTTCTCTCTGAAATCAATAAAAAAATATATTTTTTTTAAAAAGACAATAGACAGCCTTAATTAAGGTAAAGATTGAACTTTGTCAAGGAAGATACCGGCCTAGGACATGACTATCCGCCATGACTTGCTTTTGGTTGGGAAGTTTTAATTTCAGACCACTGTATGTGGTTACTTTAGGTCTCTGAGTTTGTAAGGCCACCATGCAGGTCTCCCCTGAGCTTGTCAGGCTTAGTATGTGGCTCTTTTTGTCCACACATGAAACAGAAGATGTGGTCCCTGCCTTTGGTCTCTCCTTAGGGTGAATGCTAACAGGAGATGACTGAAGTAAAAGTAAAGTCAGAACCTCTAGCCCAAGCATGTCAAATTCGTGGCCTATGGACCGCATGCCTCGTTTGTTTGGCCCATGTTAGCCTTTGAGTTTGACATGCTTGCTCTAGCCCATCCCTGAGTCTGAGAATGTGGGGGGAAATCCAAACAGGCAAGATTCCAGGGGAAAGTTAGCCAAGAAAGACTTCTAAATGCATTATCTCATTGAATTTCAACTTAAATCTCTTTAAAACAGCTGTCATGGTTTCATTTTCATAGTGATTTAAAATATTATGAGTAGGAGCATTATCTCAATTCGTTGAGGTTCTGCTTCCGGGCATATGTCGATAGTTTGGCTCAAATAAACTCACAAACATTTTTTTTTTAAATGAAAATGAAAATAAAATATTATGAGTAGACTAGAGGCCCGATGCATGAAATTCGTGCAAGGAGCTCAGCCCTCGCAACCCTGGCTGCCTCAACTGGCCCTCGCAGCCCTGTCTTCGTCCGGATGGTCGTTCGGCTGTTGGGTCTAATTAGCATATTAGCTCTTTATTATATAGGATGAGTACTAGGTACACCTATATCTGGGCTGGGTCTAAAATCATAAGCATGTTTTACTCTGACCTCCTTCTGTATTCACTGCCATGGATCTTATACTCCAGCAATATAGGCTGTGGCTTTCAGTAGATAGTTTGCTGAAGGAATGAGTGATGCCATGGCCTTCATAGCACTGTCTCACTTGTAATTTTAGCTTTACTTGTATAAGTATTTGGTTAATGTCTGTATGCCCACCTGAACTCCAAACTCCACAAATTCCTCAGTCCTACTATGTGTCTAGCACACAGTGGGTACTCAATGTGTAAGTGGAATAAATAAATGAGTGAATGAATGAATGATTGCCTAATAGTAGCATCCCTGGTAAAGTTCAGGTGGGACAAGTGGAAATGGGTTAACGAAAGTCCCCAAACATTTGTAAAACCTCAAACTGATGTTTTTCCTTTATTAATTTTTTTCAACTTACACAAGTAACATATGTTCACATTAGTAAATTTAAAGTCTACAAAAGAATGTAGAATAAAAAGCCAGTCATCTTCTCTCTCCACCCTGACTCCATTTTTCATAAGTTACTCCTTTGAAAGTATTATCTTCCCATCTGATGCTGATCTATTATCCTACAATGTAGAGAGTGTGTGTGTGTGTGTACACACTGAATTCTATTTTGTTTCTTGTTTTCTGTTTGTTTAAAAAATGGTATTTTTATAAACAATGTGATTTTTCTCCATTTAACATGGCGTGGGCATCTTTCTTTTCAATACATAGATGTGATATTTATCAGAGAGGTGAGTACCTAAGGGTGAATTTCATGCTGAAAGACAGTAGCTTAATGATGAATACAACAGAGCCTGGCCTCATCATTGTTAGCAGCTGCCTACCTGTCACCCAGGGGTGATCCAGGCTGGGGTCAGCAAACGCCAGCCTGCAGGCCAAACCTGGCCCCACCTGCTTCTGGGAATGAAGTTTAATTGGAACACAGATATGCTCATTTGTTCACAAATTGTCTGACTGCTTTCATGCTGTAACACAGAGCTGAGTTGCTGCAGGAGCGGCCATGTGCCCTGCAGAACCTAAAACATTGACTCTCTGGCCTTCAAAGAAGTTTCCTGACCTCTGGTGTGGGCCACAAGGGACCTGTCTACTTCTGTCGTAGGAACCTGGTCAGAGCCCAGTGTCAAGGACAAGGCAGTGGACTCAGGTTGTGAGAACACTAGCATGGCTTATTGTTGGGGATATTCAAGTTTCCTTTTCCTTTTGGTGAGTTTTGACAAGTGATCCAGGTAACTGGCGTGTGCTTGTCATTACAGCAGTTTCACTAATTAAGACCCTGTTTACATTTCTGGAAAAACACACAGAAACGCACACTTCTCCCATCTGTTTGTTTAAATAAAGTCTTCCTACTTTATTACTAGATGTTTAACAAATCAGGGCATAATGAATTAACAGCCACATTTATTATCTCCCTTCAGTAAGAAGTGCAGTGTGTGAATTGCTCAGTCTTGGATTTCCTGGTTGGAATCCATCCACAGTGATATTTGGATAGGATATCCTGGCATCTTGATAAAAGTAGGAATGGTTAGCCAATAGTTCCTTGTACAGGGCCTTATTACCAGCGAGGGGCGCTAGCCTGAGTCCACTTTTAGTGGACTTCAAGATCACTCTCTCTCTTAGACTAATGGAGCCAGTGTGAGGCGGACTTCATCTGAAAGATGTTTCTATCAAATCTGAGTGTGTAGCTGGCAGCTCCCTCCTCTGCTGGAAGATTGCCCCCCTCCCCCACACAGTCCTTAATCGTGACCTTAACAAACAAATCAGTGGGTGCATTTTCCTTCTGTTTCCTGTTTTCTGAACTCACACAGGGTATCCCAGGAAAGTGATCTTTGAGATTTATGGACCCTGTTAGGTATGTTTCAACCCTCTATGACCTTTGCAAGGTTTTTTCCTGGATCCACATTTTGAACTGTTGAGTAACTGGAAGTCACCTCCCACCTGCAGATTATACATAGTTTATGAGGTAGCCCAGATTGAGTTATAAACATTATCATTGAAATAGCAACAGGAAACGATGGCTTATGATGTTTAAAACATTGGAATGGAATTCCAAATGAACAAAAAAGATACGTGGGGAAGAAGTGAATGGTGAGCTCTTAGTTACATCACCAACTGCCAAGTGTTAAGTTCTTCCTCTAACGCACACTAACCTCCTGAGCAACCAGAATTGCAGTGTTTGCCAAAGCCCAGTGGTAATAAGGGAAAAGCAGAAAATGAACAAGGGGATGGGAATGCATTCTTATTATTCATGAGCTCTGAAAAAATGCCCAAGATGTCAAATGGTCTTATGCTATTAAAAAGTCATAGTAAGATGCACTAATTATAGATTTTTCCAATGTCCTATTTTCCTGTTCTATGATCCATTCCAAGATCACACATTGTATTTAGTTGTCCTGTGTCTTTGCATCCTTTAATCTCAAACAATTCCTTAGAGTCTTAGTCTTTCATGACCTTGACGTTTTTGGAAAAATATATTCCTTAATTTGGGTTTGTCTGATGTGATGTTTCTTCATTATTAGATTCAGACTTTTGTATATTTGGCAGCAACACCACACAAGTACTATTGTATCTTTCTTAGTGCGTCATATCACATGATACTTGCCTGCCCCTTTCTTGGTGATGCCTGTTAAGTTTGGTCACCTGTTTAATGTGGTGTCTATCCAACTTCTCCACAGCAGATCTCTATTTTCCACTTTTTAATTAACAAATGTCATGTAGGGGAATGCAGTTAGACAATTTAAACATCTTATTTCTTCTACTTTTCCCCATTCATTTTAGCATTTACTAATGCTTCTTATCTGCAAGAATTATTGTTCTGATTGGCAAAGGTTGATTTTCTAATTTAGTCATTACTTTTTTTTTCTCTCCTTTTCCCCCCATTGACCTTTTGGAATTCTATAAGAAAAAGCTTTTCTTTCTCCTCTTTTTATTTATTTATTTAGATAAATACAGATGCACAGATTTATTTTTATTCTATGGTTATTTTAGTTACTCTCATTTTTTTTTTTTTGCTCAAATTTTCCCAGGTTTAGGCACAGGAGCCCCTTCATGGTGACTTGTGTGTCTTTTTGCCATGCCCCTATAATTTTTTGCAGTTATTTTTTTCTTTTCTGGCACCACAAGACATTCTAACTCCTCTTATTCCTTCCCTGCCCTGTCCCGGGAATCAGCCCTTTCTCCAAGGAGCTCTGGGTCCTTGTATTGAGGAATGGTGTTTAGAGACCAAGGTCTGGATGTCGGGTGTGCCATTAGTACTGGGGTGTCACTGCTGCTCAACCACTCAGTGGTCAGAGCTAGGGAATGTATGCACATGTATTTATGCAAGTAATACATCTATATCTTTCAGTTTGTATATTGGGAAGTATGAATTTATAGTAATATTTTCAGCTCATAGTAAGTTCTCTTTGGGCTCCTATCCTTCTGTCTGAAATAGATATTTAGAGTCTTTGAGGGATTTTTAGTTGTCGTTGTTTTCAACAACACTTCTCTTTTGAAAGTTTATTTCCCCCAGGGGAAAAAGCTATTTCTTTATCTACTACGTCTTATCTATCTTATGTCACCAATTATTCATTACAAACATATCACCACATATAAATATGGGTCTAAAATCCCACATAAAAAATAGCTTATTTTTTCCCTTAAATTTTTTTCAGTTGCTGTTTCATAGGGGAGTGGAAAGTGAGTTTTCCTTCCACATGTTGACCATGTTGGTGACTATTTCACTTTTTATGCTTGTTTTAGGAATAAAACACAGACTTTTGATTTTTTTCCCCCCTCTTGATCAGGATTATTTCAATGATTTCAATCATCTTTGTTTCTTTCCTTTTTCTCTTCCAAACTGTAGGAATACTCAACATGTGTGCCATTGTCCCAAAGTACCATTATTATCACTGTTAGTTGACAATAGGCAATAGTCTCCCCTAATCTGTCTGTACTTCCCCGAACACATCGCTATTGATAATTTGCCTGTAATATTCTTTCTTGGGGGAAAGAGAGAAGAGAGGAGAGGGAGGAGAGGGAAAGTGAGGGGAAGAAAGGTAGAGGGGAAGAGAGGGAAGAAGGAGAGAAGAACAAATTTTTCCCAAAAACTTGGTTCGGCTTCATGGTGTGGTTTTTGAAAGCCTTCCTCCACAAATAACATAATGAGGGTTTTTAAAGAAAATATGATTCATTTTCTAAGTTGGCTATTTAAACTAAGAGCAACAAGCTTTTCTGAATTCCAGGCATATCCAACCTAGTATTACAGGAATGGGCTTCATTATGAATATTTTGAATAGTAATGGTGTTTGATATTTGGACTTTTTAAAAAGGTCACTTGAAAAGGAAGTCAGTTCCATTTTAAAGTAGGTGAACGTGAAAAAGGGAAGAGTTTCTAATGGAACTCATGATGTCTATTCTGCAAAAGGGTTACGTTTCCTGTAGTAATTGTATTTTTGAATTGATTTCCTTACATGAGAGGCCTGCATCCTGACTTAGGAAAGAATTTCGGCTCAAGGATTGAGGCTCCCATAGCAAACTGACGACCATAGTTGCCTGGCATTTTTGTTTCAGCCCAAGTGACCACTACAGATGTGAACACATCAGCAGTATCCACTCAAACCCCTGTCCATGTGCTTGCATATGAGAGTCATCAGTTTAATTTCAAGAACAATAGGGACATGATTATAAGGATTTAGGGGTTTGCTATAACCCTAAGGGAAGGGGATATCCAGACTTTATGATTATTCTAAGGCCTTCCCTTAGGACCAGGAACTAAGGGGACCATTCTCTTAGCTTCTCTATATGTCCCATATAATACATGACCATGGGGTTTTGGAAAACTGATAGTCCTAGAAGATGGTCCACAGTTCATCCAAATGAATACTAGTGAGGGCAGTAAAGTTTTCCAAACGTAAGTCTAAGAAGAAAGAGGGTGATGGAGTATCAGAAATGAAAAGCTGGGTAACATAGTAGAGGTGAAAAATGCCAAAGAATAAACTTTTGTGGTTTCCACCAATAAGAATAGCATGATCTTAAGTGAATACCATTTTTTTTTCTTATAAATAATTACCAGGAATAACAATGCAGTAGCATCATCACATTAGATATAATGTGTCTCTTGTTCATGAAAGTGGGCCAGGTGTTGTATTAAATGCCTTTCAGGTGGAGGTTTATTTGTAATATGTAGTCATATGCTAAATGGGTAAATGAAAGAACACACTTTAATTTGGTTCGACCTAGGGTTAAGAATATTGGATGCTCTGGCGGGGTGGAGGCAAAGATGAATTCGACATATTGTGTCTCAAAGTGGTTTATTATATAGCAAAAGAGAGAAGACTGCACTGCACACAAAGGAGGAAAAGTGTCACAGGAGAAGTAACACAGTGGAAGTTAGTAATAAAGGAAAATTTCCATTGGAGAAATTAGAGAAGAGGGGGAAAAATTAAAGGCTTAATATTGCTATGGGTGCATCAGTTAGCTGTTTCTGCTGTGTAACACACCATCTCAAAACTTGGTGTCTGAAAACAAGAATCATTTATTCTAACTCATGTGTCTGTGTGTCAGCCAGGCTGGACTGGGCTCCAGGCTGCTGATTAGTTTCATGTACTAGTATCTCTCATCCTCCAAGATCTAACAGAAACCAAGATATATTCCTCTCCTGGTAAAAGGTAGGAATACAAATGATATTTCAAGCCTCTGCTCAAGTCACGTCTAACATCCCATTGGCCAAATCAAATCAAGCCTGGTGTCAAAGGAATTTGGAAACACATTGCAGCCAGGAAGGGAAAATGGAGAGAGAGAGATCAAATGTTTCCTGAATAACAATATAATCTACCTTATTGGGGAAGAGAGTGTTATTTTGTGTGTTTGGGGAACTGATTGAGAAGTAGCAGGATTTAGGTCCTAAAAGGGATATGAAAGTTGCAGGGGAGAAAAAATATTATAAAAGATTAGCATGGAGTGAGTCTTATCATGGGTCAGGGTCTACAAGATGGCCAAGGGAGATTGGAACCTAGAAAACCTGTTCAAAATATTTACTTAGTAGGATGGTTTTTATATCTTTTGAGAAAACAGGTTTAGTAGAAGAATGAAAAAAGAAACCAGATTGTAAAGAGAGTGAAGTAGGGGCAGTTAGTATCAAATTGTACTTCTTTTGAAGACATCAAGGGCAAGGGAGAAGAGAAGTTTTGAAATAAGAGAGAGTAAAAGTGACACACACACACACACACACACACACACACACACACACACACATATGCTATGAGGGTTTATATTAAAAGAAGAATGGTTCTGGGGTTATTTGATGTTCCATGATAATGAGTCAACAGTGATGGAAACAGCTGTCATTCTTGTCTTTCATTGAATATGAAAAAATTTGTAAGCTAATAAGGCAGTCCCCTTTCTCAGTAGCTTTGTTATATGCAAACTTATAAATGTGATCTATTGAAGGGGTGCATGAAATCCTTGAATCTTGAGAAGATCATCCTACTACTTAATATGCTTAAGGGACCTTATTTTCAAACATTAGATGGGGACACAATATTTACCTGGGACTTACTAAACAGTCACTCACTCGAGTTGTTAATTAACGTTTATTTTTTTAAATTGCTCACACCTGCAGAAATTTCCTCCAATAGGAAAGGAGACCTGGGTGGTTAGAGTTGGCATTTTCTTCCATGAATACATAAGTAACTGCAACTGCTGTTATTCCCTGGGATTTAGTGATGTAATGCAGTTATCCATTGAGTGTCTACTAACCATGAGCTTAGAAGAGGGCATGTTGGTATGAGGTCCAAATAGGACATAATATATGGAGGGTGGGGAGGTTGAAGAGTTGAATCTCTCCCCTCACTCAGCGACTAGTTTTACTGGGAAGAGAAGGCATGAGTCAATGCAACCATGAGTAATAAAATACCTCCTGCTACCATAGCATGGTGGCCCAGAAGCTGTCAGTGTTGAGAGTACAAGCTGGAGATCAGATTGTGTGGGTTTGGATCCTGGTTCATCCACTTCCTAGCCCTGTGATACTGGGCAAGTCACTTGACCTTTTTGTTTTTCTGTTTCTCCATTTGTTTAATGGGGATAATAATAGTGCCTATCTCAAAGAGTTATTGAAAAGATTAAGTAAATTAATATATGGTGCCTTTAACCTGGGAAGCTTCCCGTACATGGAAGGGAGAGAAAGACTGAAGAAAGGCACACTGCTCCCCATTGGCAGGGGTCGGGTTTAATAAACAGGGGAACTTGCATAAGAGGCTTGTCTTGGGCAGCTGCAAAATGAGCAGCTCTCCACACCTACCCGCCAGAGTCTTAAAAGTTTATATGGAGGCCTGACCTGGTTTTAGTCATATATACTGTCCAGATGGTCTAACAACACCTTACCATCTCAAGACTGTGTCCTTGGGGCGGCTTCTGCCATGGGAAGAGAGAGCAGGATACAGATTCTAAGAACAGGGAGGGGTGAGGAGCCTATGAGTGCCTGGGTCCAGCTCTTGGATAAACCAGAGGTGGCGCCCTCTCCATGACCTCCTCCAACATGTTGCTGTTGGCTTGGTTGGTGTACTGTTTTGTGATGGAAGTGGGATAGGCCCCTCACTGTCTCCTCTTTCCTCTCTTCTTGCAGGATGGGGCTTTTGAGTATTAAGTAGGCATTTTACTTAAGTTTCCCTCAAGAACATGGCTCTGGGTTGACTGGACAAATGGGCAGAAGTGGGTGAGATTGGGGTCTAGGGCAGAGGGAGAAAGCTGTCCTTGAGGGATAAGATTACATGAGAAGAATGACCAGGACTTTCAGCATTTGCTCATGTCCTATTGCTCAGAGGCAGTGGGACAGGCTTTGTGGATCTCCACTTACTCATTCCCTCAGAGCCCATTGATGGCTTTAGGTCCTGACTCCACTGCCTCTAGGCTGAGTGACCTTGCTCAGATTTCTGAAGCTTTGTAAGCAGGAGTAGCTCTTTTCCTTCATGGGGTTAAGAGAAGGATGAAGGTCCTGACTCCACTGCCTCTAGGCTGAGTGACCTTGCACAGATTTCTGAAGCTTTCTATGCCTCAGTGTCTACTTCCATAAAGCAGGAGTAGCTCCGTTTCCTTCACAGTTAGAAGAAGGATGACATGCCTGGACAGTATTTGCCAAAGCCCCAACGTACCAGGAGTAACTAAAGCTGTGCCCTTTAGCTGATGGAGGATGGTTCACAACTCCACCTACTGGCTTTCTCACTTTGGGCAAGTTACTTGTCTTACGTGTACCTCAAATTCCCATCTTTAAAACAGGATGGAAGCAGTACTTACCTCATATGGCTCTTGTGAAGGTCAGGTAAGGTCATACATCTGAAGTCCTTGGGACAGTGCCTGGGCAGAGGAAGTGCTGTGTTGTGTGGGCTGCGGCAGGTCTGCCCGGTCATTATTGGTTACAGTGGTCCCGAGGTGGTGGCGAGGTAGGCAAGGATGAGCTATGCAGGATACAGACAGCTCTCTGAGTGCTTAGAAAAATGCAGGGTTGTGAGGAACCCAGGTCTATTTTGTTTTCTGGGGTCCGCTTTAAGGCTTTAATACTTTGCTTATTTTCCCTGTCATGGTCATTGGTATGTAAGAAATTAATTACCTTCTTTCTTCTCCACACTTTTCAGCACTTCTTTAGCTAATGTCTCCTTTTGTCCCAGTCTCAACTGCCCATGGCTAAGTGGATGGGAATGTGCCTCATGGCAATGTGCTTGGTAACCCCAAGCTCTGTGCCAGGGAAGAACAAAGCAGACCCTGCCATTTGGGTCTTTTGCATTTTTTGACTTTGTGTTGCACAGTCTGGGTTGGTTTGGTTTGCTGGACCAACGCCATAAATGTTTAGAGAAAATGTGCAATTCTTCTGTCCCTCGCCTCCCCTTCTTCCACCCACCGCAAAAGAACAGAAAGTGCAACACTCATGAAAATGTCTAATGGATGGAGGCCCAAGAACCAACGGAAACCTGTTCTCAGGCTTGTTCTTCCATCCGGCTGTGGGAGCTGACTTTCAGGCCAAGATGCCTTCGGCTGGTGTATACTCCTGCCCAGTTTGGAGGACATGCCTGCAAGCTCATTACTCTCCTGCAGGAAATGGTCTCACCTTCCTTATTAGGAATGTAACACAAAAACAACCATTTTAAATCTCTTCCCAATATAAGAAATCTGTGAAGTCTGACACCTCCTTCCCACCCCCCACCCATGCCATCCCGTCCCCTTACTCTTCTCACAAGAGTGGTTTCCCCTGAGGAGAGTCAGGGAAACCAGTGCTGTCAAAAATCAGAGGTTCCTGCCTGGACAGTGTGGCTCAGTTGGTTACTGTCATCCCATGCACGGAAATATGGCTGGATTGATTCCATGTCCGGGCACCTGGGTGCTGCGTGGGAGCCACATTCATGAGAAATACTGATGACTGATGAGCCATTTCAGGGTGGGAGCACAGAGGGCTAGATTGCCAACTTAGGTTCTGTACCCTGCTTCCTTCCACTAGAGCCAAAAAGCTTAATTTTCATTTCTGTTATTCGTATCCGTTGATGATTAGTTCAAATAAAAAGATTTCAAAAGCCTGTTATATACCAGGCTTTGGGGATAGCAAAGAGGACAGGCAGACTTGGCCCCTGCTGCTGTGGAGGTGGCCGTGGAGGACAGGCAGACAAACTAGCAGGCAACGCTCATACAGAGTAACGTCAGGTCTGGGTGGGAGCTAAGCTTGGGTAGCACAGGAGATAATTGGAGGACACATATTTTATGGAGTTTGGTCAGGAAGAGCCTTACTCTAGAGAGGCTAAAAAGCTGCATTTGGAAGAGTGAAAAGCAGTCAGGCATGCAGGTGTAGAAAGAGTCATGCGTGAAGGCAGGAGCCAACACAAGCCTCGGAAGTGGGCAGGTGCCTGTCTTGCTACAGGAATGAAAAGACCAGTACAAGACAGTGGTGCTGTCCATGCCGGCCACATGTGTAGCTTTAATTTTTCTAGTAAACACAATAAAAAGTAAAGGAAACAGGTGACATTCATTTCAACAATGCATTTTATTGAACTCAGTATATCCAAAGCACTGTCATTTTAAACCTATATTCAATGAAAAAAATTATTGGGATTTTTAAAATATATTTTTATTGATTTCAGAGAGGAAGGGAGAGGGAGAGAGAGATAGAAA
>NW_005360187.1:4655599-4667143 GCF_000412655.1 Myotis brandtii | reverse complement strand
ATTATGATTCATAACAGTAGCAACATTACAGTTATGAAGTAGCAACGAAAATAATTTTATGGTTGGGGGTCACAACATGAGGAACTGTATTTAAAGGGCCAGAAGGTTGAGAACCACTGTCTAAGGCAGTGATGGCGAACCTATGACACGCTTGTCAGAGGTGACACGCGAACTCATTTTTTTTGGTTGATTTTTCTTTGTTAAATGGCATTTAAATATATAAAATAAATATCAAAAATATAAGTCTTTGTTTTACTATGGTTGCAAATATCAAAAAAATTCTATATGTGACACGGCACCAGAGTTAAGTTAGGGTTTTTCAAAATGCTGACACACCGAGCTCAAAAGGTTCACCATCACTGCCCTATACTTTGCTGGGATTAGCTAATTCAGAATCCCTGCGGAGCTTTTAATAATATGAATATTGATCCCTCCCTACCTGGTGGGTCAATGTAGTTTCAGAACCAGTAGCTCTCCCTCGTCATTCTGGGCCCAGAGTTATGGAAAGAAACACCACGTTGGCTATTACAAAACAACATCATCACCTTGTAAGGACTGGGGGCTTGGCGGTGACAGCAGCAATGGAATCATGCAAGAGGGGGTCCTGAGTCAGCTCAGAACACCACCCAGAAGAGGTGACAGCTAAGCTGTGAATTAAGGCACAAGAACAAGTTGGGTGAGTGAAGAGCAGAGGGGAAAGTGTGTCAGACAATAGGAGGTTTTTATATCATCAATTTATATTGTCTTGCTTCTGCATGATAGTCATCTCTCTCTCAGGACATGGTGTTTGTGAAAGTGTTTGGAAAGGTATGAACCCCTCTAGGAATGTAAAGAGTTATTATTTTATGGATTCCATTTGAGGGAACCTGAGTTGATTGATGGGTGAGCAGGATGAATATTTGATGGGCAGGGAATGAGCTCTGCAGCTCAGGATGTCTCTGAGAAGGAACTTCAGTGGAATCACAGCAAATCTCTCCGCCACAGGGCCTGGATGCTGCCGTTAATTGAATTATTTAATAGGAAAATAATGGTTAACCCGAAAATCTCTCTACAATACACATGCCTTCCTTACCGGCTGGACTGCAGGTCCACGGGACTGGGGCTTTGCATGTCTTTCACTGGCCAGGAGCATGCTTTACATAGTGGACATGCTCAACGAGTAGATGCTGTCAGAATGAGTAATGGACATGGAATGGCGACGTTAGACATGTTATCCTGAAATGACTCAGTATTTTGTCATGAGTTGTAACAGGCTGGGATAAAGCTATATAAACTACCCTGGAACTATTTTACTGTCATATTGGACTACTTGCATATTTTTATAACACAATTAACATATAAGTACTTCTCATTATATAAAAAAATATTCCAAATTCTATAACATTAAATTCCCCTATTTACCTGTCCCTCCCCAAGGGTTGCCCCTCTCAGAAGACGTGTGCATCTTTCTCGGCCCTGTTCTGTCCTTTAACATCCCCATATGCACAGGGTACATACACCTGAGAAATACACAGATAGGGCCACAATATGCATAGTGCTGTTTCCATCTTTGCCTTTAAGGATATGTTTTGAAGATGCGGTAAGTCCTCACTGAACACCATTGATAGGTCCTTAGAAACCAAGACTAAGCTAAATGAGGGACAAGGAAATTGGTTTTACATAGGCTAATTGTTATAAACAAGAGTTGAGTTTCTGCAACATTCTACCAACATGATAAGGAGAGGACACTGGACAAAAAGGACATGATTTGAGGATCTGCTGTATGTCCCGAGGGCATTTATATGGCTATCCATTCTTTTTAATGACCTCATAGGATTTCATGTATGGAAGTTAAATAATTTACTTAACTACCCCTATGTGTTAGTAATTTAGAAACAGTATTGCAATAAACATTCTTGTACATATAATTTATAAACACTAATGTAACGATTTAATATAGATCATTTGAATTTTTTAAAAAACATTTCTACTATCCAATCATTTCCCTGTTTGTTTTGCCCCTTCTTACTAAAAATAAGGTATAGAAAAAGTTGTTGTTCGTGAAGCGTTTTTAGTTGGAAGCTTATTTGAAAATTTATCTGTGAAACTGAAATGTATTGTGGAAATAAATATTTCATCTACATAGATAAGCAGTTAATTTCAAAATGTGCTTTGGAGCATTGACTATTCTGTGCCCCTCGAACGAGGGAACACCCTCAGCCAAGGATACCATGCTCTCCTGCCCTGTGTGTGGGGTTCCTACCACACCCCTGCCTTTCACATAATAGTCCTAGCATAGTACCCCTAGACTTGCACAGCGCACAACCCACACAACCATACAGGGCCACCGTGATGTCTCCAGGTTTCCACTGTCACTGTTATTATTCCTTTCCTGTGTGAAGATCTCCAGCTTAACGCCGGGTACCCTGGTTGCAGTCAGGATCAGTCGCACTGTGCTGTTGAGAAAATTTAGGTAAGATATATGTCCCTTCAGGAAAGCAAACAACATTCTAAGCTTAGACATAGATGCTGGGACCTGTCGATAAATGTTTTGCCAAAGAAACGAATGAATGAATGAAAGTGAAATGAATGAAACGAAACTTGTGGCTCCTCGGACCATTTTCTACATCAAGTATTGCTCCTTAAAGTGTTGGCCTGAGCCTGTTGCCACTGTTAGGTGTGGGCAAGAACATGCTGGTTTAATGGGGGCATTCATCTAGATAACAAGCTCTACCTGGGTGTTTAATGATGGAATGGGGCTGTCAGGTAGAAATTCCCAAAGCCCGCCAACACTTGGGCCTTCATGTTAACTAGAAAAAGAAAAGTGAGGAGCTGCTGTACAAGTGACTTTAGCAAAAGATACAAGGTCTTCCCAGATCAATAGCCACCAAACAACAAAGGCAATAGATAAGTTGAGCTGCGATGAGTCAGATAGTACCTGTGGGTTCTCCTGACAAATGTGACTAACAAGCGCTTTACGTTGTACATCATGTGAGGAAAAAGTCAGAGAGGAAATAGAGGGTTCTTTACTTTGCCCAGTTAAATCAAAGTATGGAGTTTTGACTGCCCATCTCTTTTAGCAAGAGTATCTTTCTTTAGAAAAGAGAAAGCACATTCATTCATAGTGAGTTTCTTGTCATGTGCCTGTTTATACTTATTCATTCACTCAGCTAATATTTACTAAGAGGCCACCATAGTGCTAGGCCTTGGGCTATACGTCCATGTCTATATAGTTTAATGTACCCATAGATATTAGATATGTTTCCTATTATAAATCTGATCTTTGCCATCCCAACCTTAGTACTGAATTACTTGAACAGATGATTAGAAACTCAAAGCAATGGATAGATTTATACCAGGATGGGCTGCTTTTAATCCCTGGGCCCTTTTTTAAGCTGTGCTTATTGATGGCAGCTTATTGGGTAGCTGGCCAATAGTTCCTGCTATAGCATTATGGCTACTTAATGAAACATTGTGAAGTGTCTACCATGTGATCAGCACTGTCACCCCCAAGAAGAATCTACCACCAAAAAGGACTCCTCAAAGTTAATTGGGCTCAACTTGATTACAGGGTGTAGCAGCCATTGTTTATGGAGGTCCCTCAGGCATGCTGCATTCCTGGGAAAAGCCCAGCCTGGGCTACCTGCCCAGCCTCCTGCACTGTGCTCCTGCCTACTGAGTCCATCCACCCTTATCAGAAAGCTCCTAGGGTGGAAATCCAGCCAATAGGACTCTGACTTTACCCATCCAATCAGAGCTGTGCAGCCATATCCTCATTTGCATCAGAGTGGCTCCATTCCAACCAATGAAGGGGTGATCAATCAAGGGGTAAGGATTTGGAGTCCTCATCTGCATGAGAACAGACCAATCAGGGATGGGGGGTGAGCACTATTTTCTGTATAAGCCAGCTTCCACTCTGCCTCACCAGAGTACACTTGCAGTCTCCCCTGAAGACCGTTTCCCTGGCTGAAGTGGCGGCCTCAGCGCCGGAGCTGGAACACCAGGTCTGCTTCACCAGGGCTGCCTCACCCTGGCTGTCACAGCCATGCTGTCCCCCAGCTGTGCTGTGTCACAATTCAGCTGTATCTCAGCAGAGCTGTTTCAGAGACCTGCTGTTTCACAATTGAGCTGTTGGCACTGAATAAAGTCTCTCTCCTTTCACCACCCTCCAAATTGGGGACGATAACTTTTGCTTGACAGCATTGAGAGTGAAAAACTTTATAAAGCACTTTGTCAGTACCCACAGGTTTCTAATCTGGTCAGGGAGTAAAGACCTATAAGTTCATTGACAGTTCAAGGTGGCATATGATCCTGTGACCAAAGGTATGTAAGCATTTTAAGAGAGAGGGAGATTGATAGGACAGAAACAGTTTACATTTCTCTCTCATTATCTCCATGTTTCAAACATGCAACATTATTATTATTAACTAGAGACCCGATACAAGGGATTTGTGCACTGGTGGGGGGCGTGGCTTGCAGGGATCAGCCTGCTGTGGGAGCCCTGCTCATCGGGGTCAGCTGAGCGGCTGTGGACCCGCCCTCTAAGCCGCTGCTCCTGGTGTGGCATATTCCGTGGAACCAGCGCACTCGCCTCTCCAGGGGACCTGGTCAGGCTGGGCCTAGGGGCAATAGCACAAACCAGCCTCCCAGCCTCTGGAATCAGCTCTGTGAGCCTGGTGGCAGCACTGCACTGCCTGTGGGCATCTGGAGGAGGCGGCAGGGGGCGAGGAGACGACAATCGCAGCCTAGGTTCCTGCCCCTCAGCCAGGGGTTCGCAGCAGGAGCAGCTGCTCATCCCGGTCAGCCAATCAGTGCTCCCACTGTGGTAGTGCACTGACCACCAGGGGGAAGCTCCTGCATTGAGCATCTGCCCCCTGGTGGTCAGTGCTCATCATAGCGACTGGTCAACTGGTCGTTCCGATCTTTCCGCCATTTGGTTGCTGGGCTTTTATTATATAGGATTATTAATATTATTGCTTATATCACATCCAATACTTGTCTAGAAAATCCTCTATTCTGGATGTCAGTGGGGATTCACTTGCCCTGTTGAGATGTAAATATAATTGCCTCTCCCCCCCCAATTCCACAGCTCATGAGAATTTCGAGTTCTTTCTCCCTTTCTATGAATTTCTCTGTCCAAGTGTCTTATAGTATTTTGACTCACTCAATATGATGTGCAATTTGTCCACATTTATCTATCACAATTCCCTTCATGGTCCTGTTTATTTTTAAGCTTAGTGACAAACTGGAGACGATAAAAGCTCAGCTCTCTTACACCTCACCCTTCCTCACACCCTCGTTTCTGTGGAAGAGTTTTGCTTCCTCCTGTGACCACCATCACCCATGCCCTCCATCACTCAGCTCTGAGATGGGATATGCTCTCCCCAAGAAATTGCTTAAAGCCAAAAAATTGGAGGCTCCACCTCCATATTATATTCTCATTCCTTCAGTCATCCTGGGAGCATCCATCTCCCTTACAAAGAACTGTCCCCAAGCTGCTTTTCTGTTCGTTTTTGTCTCTGTCCTAATTGGCTATTTGATGATGGGGATTACTAGGGGAAGACCTTCTCAGGATAAATCCTGCTCTTTAATAAAGGAAAAAGCATGAGCTGGGGTGAAATTAACAGCCCACCATTTATTCACGGTGTAATATAAACAACTTAAACTTTGAACTGGTTTATCTTCAGTAATCTAAAGCGGGTAATTCTTGATGAAGCGTTTTGGAATTCCTGAACATCCGGTATCTAGCCCAGGGCCTAGAAAGTAGGAGGTGCTCAGAAAATGGGGGTGTTATGACTGAACTGTAGCTCACCCTCAGCAACAATGTCATTGAGTTCTGTGTTACACATTTTGTTAATTCCACCGTGTGTAAGACGCACACATTCCCATTGTTCACTGTTTCAACGCTTCCTTAACCCCATGGTGAAGTATCTCAGATGACCTTTTCTGTTAGGTTATTGAGAACCCATTAGGTACTCAGTCAATACTTATTGATTGGTATTTTATTGATTGGTAATCTTTCAGACATCTGAAAATTCTTCTTCCTTCTACTTTACAACCTAAGGAAACTACAATGCACTGTTATAAAATGTTTGATTTCTTCCCTGCCTGCCTTGCTTTGAGTCAGGCTTCTGTATTCTGACATCAGAGTTGTTTTGTTTTTTTCTTCTTCTGGGGATAAATCAATCTTTTTAATTTCTTGCTCTTTCCAAATTCCATTTTGTAAGTCTTTCTTTCTCTTTCTCTCATGCACATGAATTTTCTCCTGTTCTTCTGGTTGAAATTCATCTCTGGTGTCATATATGCCCTATTTCTATGTGATTCTTCTGTCTTCTTTTCCTCCAGATGATATATTCACCTTATTTGAAAGAAAACATCATTTGTTTTCTAGCATCTGATCTGAATAACAGTGAAAAGTTTGTTTAAAATTAATGCTTTGAGTAAAGAACCCTCT
Organism: Myotis brandtii; assembly: GCF_000412655.1. Classification (NCBI taxonomy): domain Eukaryota; kingdom Metazoa; phylum Chordata; class Mammalia; order Chiroptera; family Vespertilionidae; genus Myotis; species Myotis brandtii. Next base: position 4,660,710 of record NW_005360187.1, on the reverse strand, counting down.
CTGTTTACTTGACTTGCAATATTTTAATATTTAACATGCTATGATGCAAAACTTGTGGAAGAAAAATATCCTGGTGTGATCTGGTTGCCTCACAATTTACATTCAGCTGCAATATTTCATTTGCTATAATTACTCACTGACAAAACAGGGAACTGAAATGCAAAAATACCAAATGCTCTCTGTTTGCATTTTATTTTGGAATGTGAAAAATCATCCGTTCTTCAGAGAGAGAGGGAGAGAGAGAGAGAGAGAGAGAGAGAGAGAAAGAATGAAAAGGAAACCCAGCTTTGCCGGATATCCATCTCTACAAACGGACTCTTCAGCGGTAGGGTTCAGACAGAGTGGAAACTGCAGGGCTCTGCAAGAGCTTTGGAAAGAGGCCGTGTGATGTGGACTTAAGGTTGGAGGGCAGCCTGGGGTCACCACATTTCATCTCTTACTAAGTCTCCCTGTGATTTTCATAGGTTCTTCCTCTGCAGGCATCTAAGCCTCTGCTCTTGAACCATGGAAGTGTCTTAGGTGAAAGGTGGAATCCACTGGGCTCTTGTGCCGTGTCCACTCCGCTGCTCTTCTCCATCCCGTTATTGACACTCTTGCAAGCGTCAGGGTTCAGTGGGGTTCTGCATCAGAGTGGAGCCAGCACTTAGGTGCTGTGTGTACCAGGCCGTTGCTTGCCCCTTGGTTCCACCACACTGAGAAAGCCTTCCCCAGATTCAAAGGTGGATGCTCTCATATACCCAGTTCCTAGCTCCTCCACACGTTCACCCTACCCTCGCGTGCAGTTTGAAAAATGTTTCTGAGATTCTGGATAGGATTGCCACAATGCATTCTTCCAAGAATTAATTGATGGAGGAAATCAAACAAGGTTCTTCTTTATGATTAAACTTAACTAGTATTTTCCAGTTTTTAAAAAAAAAGAGAGAGAGAAAGAAAGAATTGACTTTTGTATCATGCTGGGGCCAAAGAGTGATATCACATTTTTTAAATCAGAAAATGACTAAGACAACCATATATTGATTCCTTATAATTTAAAATCTCATTTTTTTGCCTAATAAGCTGCTTTCTTCCCAAATGTACAGCAGTTTTCATATTATTTATTCCAAGAGGGTAATATACTTTATAGGAGAAACAACTTGGAACTGTTTACCAAGAATAGTTAATATGCATCTCAATATCGCTGACATAAAAAAACTGTTAACACAAAGAATCAATCTTTACATGAACCACATGTTGGCAGGATTAGGGAATGTTCTTAGAAATAAAGACAGTATTATGTGATTTGTATTTAAAAAGATAGTTCTTTCCAGACAATTGACAGCACAGGGTTTAGTGATCCTCAGTCCCCAAGTGTCAATTCGGTGATCTAAATTCATTTTAATTTGATTCTTAGATAGCTAGAAAGTTGATTTTTTAGTTGAAGAATTTCTGTCTTTCCAGAGAAACATTTTTGTATAACATGAGGATTTCAACAATTTTTTTCAATGCTAATTATGATTTCCAGTATGTCCTTTATTTATGGTTCAAGCAAGTTATAAAGAGACTCCCCAGGATTAAAATTTTCTTTTTATGTACTTTCATACGGCCATATAAATTTAAATTTTTCTTTTTATATACTTTAATATTGCCATATTTATACCAATAAGAAGAAATTGGATGACTACCCATTTTTCTCCATGCATCTGGGCATGTTATGTACCTAAGCACAGAGAGCTCATGAAGCATAGTAAACTGCCCGTGAATTGAAATGGCTCTCTGTGGATGACACGTTATATGACTGTCCCACCTACTGAGGCCCTGTTGAAGTTACACTATTTAGATTTAAGGAATAGACACTAAAGTTTTATGAAGGGAAGGAAGATTTATCGCAAGGCTGCATGGAGTCTTGCACTGGCAGAAGAAAGCAACAAGAACTGAGGAAGCTCTGGGCAGCCCTCAGTCATGAACTTCACGATCACAGGAAATCTCTTCTGTTTTCTGCTTTTTAGCACTTAGATTTCCTGGCTTCCCTGGTTCCTGTGCCTTCAGAAGGTCAGCTTGCACTTGGCCACCAAAGTCTGTCTGTACCATCACCTCTCCACCTTAAGCTCTTGCCTCTTGGTCTATGTCTCCCAATTCACATTTACAAGAGCAATTTAAAATATCTTATTATATTTTATCTGATTTTCTGTGTGTTCTTTTGAAAGGGCTTTACAAATAAATCATGTTATTTATCCCTCTTGTACCTGGAAATACCCTCAGCATCCTTCTTTAGCAGTGACTGTTAGTGGGTTAGCGTTAATATGACTGGAGTCAATGATATTTTACGTCTCTTCACCACTAACAAAAGGTAATTCTAAGATAGAGCTTTGTGATGAAGCCAGTTGTGGTTTCTATAAAATAGAGAAGAAGGAAATATTATTGTTTTATGGTGGTAAAATGTACATGACATAAACTTCAACATATACTTGGAATCCGACTGCGGGTTGTTTGGGCGCATCCACATGAAACTCACGACAGAGTGAGGGGTGCAGAGAGTTTCTGCCACAGAACATCCTGCAAGTCCTAGAATCAGGACCGGTGGTGGGAAGAGCAAACAAGGAGCGCCAACCAGATCCTTCTCTCCTCCCCCAGCCCTCAACACAGTCAATGGTCACTTTCAGGCAGAAAGTCTTTTAGCTCCAAATAAATCAAAAGTAATGGAACCAGCAGCCGCCTGAGCTTTCTAAAATTTCTGGGGAAAGTCCTGTGTAAAATCCATCCTCTCTGTGTGTCTCTGAAGAGTTATTGGCAAGTTGAACTTAGAGAAGTGAAGCAGAAATGTCCTCTGGAGCCCAGCATAAGAATTGCCTATGGTGCTTACTCAGATTTCTTCTTGAAGAAGGGGGTAGAGTTTTTGTTGTTGTTGTGGTTGTTTTTTAATGTATCTTTATTGATTTCAGAGAGGAAGGGAGAGGGAAAGAGAGATAGAAACATCAATGATGAGAGAGAATCATTGATCAGCTGCCTCCTACACGTCCCCCACTGGGGATCATGCCTGCAACCCAGGCACGTGCCCTTGACCGGAATTGAACCCGGGACCCTTCAGTTCGCAGGCTGACGCTCTATCCTTTGCGCCAAACCAACTAGGGCCTGGAGGTGTTTTTTAGGATATGAGTGAGATTTGGTGGTTCCTGAGGAGCTTTTTCTATACCTTAACGCTGGTGTGTGTTTTTTTTTTTTTAATTTAGTATCTGGACATTATTCCACTTATTCACATTGGCCAGTGGATTCAAATACTCACTGTTCAACATCTTCAGAGATGCCTAGGGAGGGTTGTGGTGCGTGGAGTGAATGTAAACTTTGTAATCTGATCAGAGTTGAATTGAACCCGGGACCCTTCAGTTCGCAGGCTGACGCTCTATCCTTTGCGCCAAACCAACTAGGGCCTGGAGGTGTTTTTTAGGATATGAGTGAGATTTGGTGGTTCCTGAGGAGCTTTTTCTATACCTTAACGCTGGTGTGTTTTTGGTTTTTTTTAAATTTAGTATCTGGACATTATTCCACTTATTCACATAGGCCAGTGGATTCAAATACTCACTGTTCGACATGTTCAGAGATGCCCAGGGAGGGTTGTGGTGCGTGGAGTGAATGTAAACTTTGTAATCTGATCAGAGTTACACTTCCAGTTCCTCCAATTATTAACTGTGTGGTGTTGGGCCAGTTTTAACCTCTCTGAGTTAAAGTTTGCTTCCCTGTAAAATGATGATAAACCTGCCTCTTCAACATCTTGGTTCCCAAGATGAAATAAAAGCCAAGGACTCTCTGTTTTGCAGTGTGTGCTGCATAGCCAGGGCCCAGAACGTGCCAGTTCCCCTCTTCTTTCTCCTCACTTGCTATATCATTTTTCTTGGTGCAAACGCTGAAGCACTTGAGCTCTGTGCAGCGCTGTCCTCATGACACAGAAATTGGCCAGGAACCTCGGGCATAAATCTGGGCATTAGAAAGGAGAAAGCCTGTCACCATGCATGTGTCAGTTGGCGTCTCCCCGCCTTTTCTAGGTAGCCTTTCATGGTAGAGTGGTCGTTTTTCTCCTTATCCTGGAGGCCATGTGTGTTGGGTAGTGTTTGACAGACAATTTCATGTGTGCCAAAGTCTGGGGACAGGGACAAGGACAGGCCTACTCAAGATGTCACTTTCCTGTGCTGCAAGCCAGAGCTGACAATGCAGTCCCTTCTGAAAAATCCAAGCGGGTGCTGGGACGTCTCCACACGAGAGGAGAGAGCGGCCTAGCAGGCAAGGGGCCTCTTGCCTGGCACAGAGAAGCCGGAGATCGGAGGCTGAGCTCTGGAATGGGGGTGGTCTATTCCCTCTACTGCTGTAGAGAATCTCATTGTAACGGGTATTTTTTATTTTTTCTATGTTGGCCAACTGTCCTCTCTGGTCAAAGACACACACACACACACACACACACACACACACACACGAGTTACTTCCAGTGAGAATTCGAGCATGCAGCAAAGGCATCCATTCTCACTTCATTGGTTTCTTCATTTAAAAAAAAATCATTTCCCTCCAGTAAGAGGTGATGAAATGTCCTTGTAGGAGAGACTAAGGAGGGCATTGAAAATCTGTAATATGAAGACTTAGTGCAGGGGTCCTCAAACTACGGCCCATGGTCCACATGCAAATACAAATAGTGTATTTGTTCCCGTTTTGTTTTTTTACTTCAAAATAAGATATGTGCAGTGTGCATAGGAATTTGTTCTTAGTTTGTTTGTTTTTTAAAACTATAGTCCGGCCCTCCAACGGTCTGAGGGACAGTGAACTAGCCCCCTGTTTAAAAAGTTTGAGGACCCCTGACTTAGTGTGTGAAGAGAAATGAAGTCACAAGCAGCCACAACCACCACCCTCACACAGCAAAGAAAACAAGGCACTTTGCACTCTTGCCCTGTGCTGGGCGGGACCTGAGGCCTGGAAGCGCTCCTTCAGTGCTGGTTTTGGTGGTATTAATACATAGAGCAGGCAGGAGTCTTGATGTGTTTCTCAGGATTACCTTTAGGGGCATAATGGACAGCTGTCAGATACTCAATGGACCTCCTCACTCCATCATCATGACAGAGTTCCCAATCATTTAAAATTCATGATGTCCATTG
>NW_005360187.1:4651000-4655495 GCF_000412655.1 Myotis brandtii | reverse complement strand
CTAGCCCATTGGTGATAGGATTATAGGACGCACTTACATTCCTTCTGCCATTTATTTGTCAGGAGCAACCTTGTATTTTTTTATGATCTAACCTCAGCACATCCATTTTATCTCACACACATATAAGTTTTCCAGGTTTTATGTTAAGATTAGGATTTTTTTTTTCAGTTTGTGATTTAAAGTATAACCTTTCTCATTTCTTTTGCTTTTATCTGTTCCTGACTTTCCAATAATTGTTGGCAATTGTCATTTGGTTCTAAAAAGAAGTTTGAATTTAATCCAAAATTTTATAAATTCTGTGATTAAAAATTACTCATCTGGAGTTATTATCAAGTTAAACTGATTTTACTACTTATAATAGCTCATGATTATATTTTCAATGATTGAACAAAATTATTAAATTTGTTGTCCTCTCAATAAATTTTTGTGGGTTTTTATTTTTTCTCTTCAGAATAATCCCTTGGAAGAATATGATATCATGGTTTCTGATGTGTACCAAATGCCTAATTTGAATAGAGCTGTGGATAGGTTTATATGAAAAAGTATTTTGAAACAGAATATTAATTGTATATGCATGTGTCTGTGTATGTATGTTTTTTTAAGTAGAGCTGTAAACACAGTTTACTTTTTTTAAAAAAAATGTTTTTATTGATTTTAGAGAGAGAGAAAGAGTGAGAGAAACATGGATGAGAAAGAAACATTGATTGGGTGCCTCCTGCATGCCCCCTACTAGTTATCAAGCTCGCAACCGGGGCATGTGCCCTGACCAGGAATCTAACCGGCAATCTCTTGGAAAATCCAAATGTAAGAAATCTATTGTTTAATAAGAAATTGTTGGGTACCGCATATGTGAAGAGCAGATTACAGATTATGTAATCCTTGGGCTACAAAGGTACAAAAGTCAGAAGAGGTCCCTGGGGTTAGGGAAGGCCTTTTCAGGAGATGACATTGAAACTAATAGCTGAAAGATGAGAGGGAACTAACCATGCTGAGAGCGAAGGGGGAAAGATTCCTAACAGAGAGAGGCTACTGCAACCAACGTGCTCAGGTGGGAAGGAGTCCCAGAAGGTCAGTGTGCCTCAAGCATGGTGAGCAAGGCAGTGAGGACTAAGATGAGATTGGAAATGTGGAGCGGAGCCATATTACACGGGGATTGTACGTTCAGTGCACTTTCAACTACATTGGACAGGCTATTTAGCAAATAAAAACACAGGATGCCCAGTTGAAGTTGACTCTCCAATAAACAGCAAATACTTTCTTAGTATAATTATGGCTAAAATATTGCATAGGACATACTTATAGTAGAAACAATCATTGTTTACCTGAGAGTCTAACTTACCTGGGTGCCCTGTATTGTACCTTGTCACTCTAGATGGGAAGCCACCAGTGGGCTGTAAGTGGGGGAGTAGTGTGATTGATTTGTGTTTGTGAAAAATATCAGCTTGACTTCCTTGCTGAGTGATTCTCCTGCTACTTTTCTGATTCTCTGCAGCAGGAGCACCCTAGCTGGCTCACGGTGTTAATTACAGAGTGGTTTCAGGAGTCCCTCTTTCCTTCCTACAATTCTTTCATGAGCTGCCTACCTTTTATTGTCTCCTGGGTCTCAGCCTAAATGTGGCTCCTGAGAAACCCACCCTTCCCCACCCACAAAAGCCCCAGTAGGTGCCCTCTTCCTATGTGGTCCCGAACCCCCTCTCTTTCCTTTGGCAGGACACTTAGGCCACATGTTGCAATTGCTTCTCCTCTGTCTTCCCCGCTGGACCAGGAACCCTGTGAGGGCACAAACTGTGTCTTTTTCTTTGTTGGTTTTTCTGCATCTAGCCCAGAAGCAGTGGACAAGTTTAATGAATGTTGGTTGACTGGGTGAATTAACCTTGAGCCCTTTTTAGAGTAACTCGGGATAATAAACCATAGTCTTTTCTGAGTCCAATATCTGAGATATCAGTTGCTAAGGGATTTATTTATTGAGCACGTCTTGCTGTCAGGTACTATGAGAAAGCTTAAAGATATCTGAATCTAGATCTCTGCCCTTAAGGTACTCATAAACTAGCTGAGAATATGAGAATACCAGAAAATAGAGAATCGAACAAAGGAAATACAATAAAGTGGTAGAGTAAGAGGTAGAATTAATAAGACCTAGAGATCCTTAGCCTGGATTCCATGGAGCACAGGATGCTATGCGAAAGGGCTTGGTGTAGAGGTCTGAGAACTCTCTGGAACTATGTGCACAGTGTCATATGCTTGTGTTCTCTTCCAGTGAGAGAGTTTAGAGCTTTGATCAGATTCTCAGAGGGATATTGTTATGTTTCATGTTGTCCCACAGCTCCCTTAAACTGTTCTCCTGTTTTTTAGTTGTTTTTCTTTTTGGTTCTCTGACTGATTTTTTTTCTACTTTATCTTCTAATTTGCTGATCTAATCCTCAACTTCCTCTAATCTGCTGCTTATTCCTTCCAGTGTATTCTTTATTTCTTCTATGTCATTCTTCATTTCTGACTGGTTGTTTTTCATAGTTTCCATATATTTTTAATGCTGTTGAGAAATCTTATAATCATTGCTCTGAATTCTACATCTGATAAATTGCTTATTTTCATTTCATTTAGCTCTCCTTCTGGAAAATTCTCTCGTTCTTTAATTTGGGGCTTTTTCCTTTGTCTCTCCATATTGGCTGCCTATTTGGTTATGTTTCTATATATTAGGTAGATCTGCTGGTAGGGTGGCTGTATATAGTAGGTAACCTGTGGGACCCAATGGCACAGTCTCCCTGATCACCAGACCTAGCTTTTCTAATAATGTTTCTTGTGCACAATGTGGGGGCCCTCCTGTTGTAATTGAGTCTTGATTGCTATTGGCTCATTCATGGTTGGGCTTGCCCCTCAGGCCGACTGACAGTGAGGCTCCACCCCCAACACAGCATGTAGGCTGCTGTGCAGTTGCTTATCACACAAAGCACAATTCACCTCAGCAGGGTTTGAAGCTTGCCAGTATCTCCTTGTGGATATACTGCTTGTGAAGCTTATTGGATCCTGCTCTGTTGTTGTCTGAAGCTGGCCACTGGGTTTATTGGTTTGGGGCCTCTTTGGGGGGTCTCTGGTGCAGGCCAATGTCAGATGCTGTTTGTGACTGTCCCTGAGTACTTTGTTTGGAGCTATCAGCAATCCACAGCTTGTGGCTCCCTCTGCTGGGGCTGGATGCATGTGGGGCTAGATGCATGTAGTCCAAACCGATACTCAGGCTGTGCCCCAAAGTCTGCTTTGCCAAGACCTGGGTTCAGGACCAGGTCAGATAAAGGCTCAAAGCACCAGTGATCTGCCTCTGCCTGCAGGCTGATTGTTAGTCTCAGTCACGTAATGAGCCTCAGGCTATAGAGCTCAGTAGGTAATAAACTACACAGGGTGGGACCGAGAGGGTTTCCAATGGTTGAGGCAGTCGCTTACCCCCAGGATAAAGCTGCCTGGATGGAAAAGGTCTGCCTGACAAAGGTGACTTCTGCAGTATGAGGGAGTGACTCAGCACAGGGATCCAGGCGGCTGTCCCCTCAAGCTCTTCCCACAGAGCCACCAACCCCAGGTTCTCCTTACACAACTCTAGTCCACTCTGCCCTTCTTCTGATGGAGCCCAAGGTGAGTAGCTACACACAAACTTTTGTGCATTGGTCCTTAGAGAGGGTGCCAGCATTTCCAGCCACCTCTCCCTGGTGGATAGAAACCCTGCTGCTTTTCTATTCTGATGCTTTGGGCTGGGGAGCCCGGTTTGGGGTTCAGACCCCAGACTTCTCAGGGGAAACCCCTGCAGCTAAGATATCCCTCCAGAAATTCAGCTGCTGCCTATGGGAGCCTGGCCAGCCCTCTAATGCCTCCACACTTCCTACCAGTCTCCATGTGGCCTCCTCTTTACGTCCCTGGTTATCAAGGTTCTCTCCTGCTAGTCTTCAGCTCAAGGGGAAGTACATGACTCCAGCCAGAATTGTTGGACTTTCCTGATGGATTAAAGAGCTAAATATGAAAGGTGAAAATACAAAACTATAAGTAGAAAAGATAAATATTTTTATACAATTTCATGCTGGGGTAGCATTTCTTAAAATAATAAATGTAGAACTTGAGAAATTAAATCATTATTAAATATTTGTGTTCAATGAAGGAAACCATAGAAAAATGAACAGAGGAAAATCTAGAAAAAATATTGAAAACATTTATAATAACTTACAAGAGATTTATAATTATGATATACATTTTTTTTTTTACTTCTGCTAATTAGTAAACAGAAGTTTAAAGGGGAAAAATATATAAGCGGCCATTTTCAGAAGGAGAAGCTTGAATGGCTAATGTTTTTGAAAGAGATGTTTAGTCTTCTTATTATTCAGAGACATGACTATTAAAATGAGAGACACTATCCCCGTGAGGTTGGTTAAAAAAATTAGAAACTCAGGTAGTGGCAAGTTATCAGAGAGGATGTATGAAAATAGGAATTGGGTCCGCGGGGGGGGGGGGGGGCTTT
>NW_005360187.1:4554824-4650926 GCF_000412655.1 Myotis brandtii | reverse complement strand
GGGGGGGGGGGGGGGGGGGGGTCTTTGGTATGGAAAAGTATTAGAAGCAACCTATCTGCCTGCTGATAGAGGAACAGAGAAGTAAGATTTTGGTTTCTGCTTTTGATAGAGTACTGTGTAGTAGTCAGGGGGATAAAACCTAGAGCAGCACTGTGCAATAGAAATTTAATGTGATATTTTAAGCTTTTGGCAGGCACATTAAAAATGTACAGAGAAATAGGTGAAATTAATTTTAATGTTACTAGTATATTTAATTCAAGCCCATATATATTCAAAGTACCGTCATTTTAACACATCAATATAAAAATTATGAGATATTTTACATTCCTTTTTTTGTATTCAATCTTCAAAGCCTGGTGTGTATTTTACACTTAGAGCACATCTCAATCAAATGCTAAATTTTCATTCGAAATGCTTGATCCTCCTTTCCACAGATTTCAGAAAATGTGTATCTGAAAAAAATATTTACATACTCAAGGTGTTCTGAAAATACTTGAATGTTCTAATAATTGAATAAAATACCAGTTCTTAAATTTAAATTAATTACATTTAATTAAGAATTCACTTCCTCCTTTGCATGAGCCACATTCCGATGCTCAGTAACTGCATGTGTGTATTGGCTGCTGGATGGACAGCACAGGTGGAGAGCTACATGTAACTATCTCAATGTTTTCCATAGCATAATGATGAAAGAAAAAATATAACAGTAACAACAAGATTTATAGTAAAATACCATCTAAGTAAATTGAACATATAAAAAATGAATACATTGTATTTTTTGCAGAAACACATAATGTGATGAAATACATGGAAAATATTTGGGAAAATATACCTGTATCTGTAGGGTGAGGTAGCATGGGGTCAGGAAAAAAAGGATTAAAAGGGAAAACACAGTAAAATCTAGGAGAGTTCTAGACTGCTGGTCAGGGAGCTTACCCAACTCAGTCCTAGGCACCTAGGGTTAAAACTAAAGCAATGGGAAGTACATTGAGACAATGGAATATTATTCAGCACTAAAAACAAATGAGCTCTCAGGTCATGAAAATACCTGGAGGAACCTAAAATGCACATTGCTAAGTGAAAAAAAACCTACCTGAGAAGGCTACATATTGTATGATTCTGACTATATGAAAGTTTGTAAAACTGTGGAGACAAAGAGACCAGTGGTTGCCAGGGGTAGGAGGACATGAGTAGGCAGAGCAGAGAGGATGTTTAGGGCGGTGAAAATACTCTGTATTATAACAGAATGATGGATACCAGTGTACATTTATCCAAACCCGTAGAATGTGCAACACTAAGAGGGAACCCTAAAGTGAACTGTGGAGTTTGGATGATTTATGATGTGTTATTGTAGTTCATCCTTGGTAATCAATGTGCCACTCTGATGAGTGATGTCAGCAATGGGGGAGGCTCTGCATGGGGACGGGGTATGTGGGAAGTTTCTGTGTCTTCCTCTTGATTTTGTTGTCATCCTAAAACTGCTCTAAAAAAATAGTCTTTAAAATATGTGTTTTTATAAAAAATGAGAATTAGCTCTGCTCAAAAATAGTGACAAAACTGGAATGAATCTTAATGCAGAATTGTGGTTTCATGATCTCATTTTCAAATTCCCAACAGTTAACGTCATCAGAGCAAATCACTATGAAAGAATCAGAGGAGATTTTTCTGAAGGCCATTCTTCTGAGAAACACAGTTTGTAAACATTACGTTCTCAGAACCTGTTATGTAGAGAAAATCCAAAATGAGGCCCCAAGTACCTACACCCTCCCAAGCCAGAGGGCAACACTGCCATGGCCTCGAGTTTGTTTTATGGAGCATTGCTGTACTGTGCTTGCTGCTAAGAGCTAAGAGCTAAATTGTGTTCCCCCCAAAATTCAAGCTGAATCCCTAATCTCTAGTGTATCAGAAAATGACTGTATTTGAAGATAAGGCATTTAAGTAGGTAATTAAGTTAAAATGAGCCCCTTAGTATGGGTCCTAACCCAATCTGACTGGGGTCCTTATAAGAAGAGGAAATTAAGACAAAGAGATACCAGGAAGGGGCTCAGGCAGAGGAAAGGCCATCTGCAAGCCAAGGAGAGAGGCCTCAGGAGAAGCTAACCTGCCTACACCTTGACCTTGGACTTCTTGTCTCTAGAACGGTGAGGAAATAAATTTCCATCATTTAAGCCATCCTGTCTGTGGCATTGCATCATGGCAATCAGACTAAGCTGATATGCCTGTATCTTAAAATATAATAAATTGCTTGAGAGGAAGTCAAGCATTAAGAGCAGAAACTCTGGAGTCAGATGGAATTGGCCCAGATTCCAGTCTGCAAATTACTAGTTCTGGGACTCCCTTCACATGTTACTTTCTCCCCATGAAACCGAAATGGTATCGGTCCCCACCTTGTAGGGTTAGGGGAGGATTAACGGAATGAATGGGAGTAATTGCTGTATAAACGTTAGCTGTCATTATGATTGGAAATTGTGCCTCATTTGTCACCCGTTCACGGCTCACATAGAGCAACTCCCCAGAACCAGGGAGACTTCTGCCTCAGTTCAGTCCCTGTGGAGTCTTAATCATAAACACAGACCAGTGTGTGGGCTGTTGTCTGGCTTACCCTCATGGTTCAGTCTCCACACGCGTACCTTTGAATTAACTGCTGGACTTCGGAAGTCAGGCATGATATGTTTTGAGTTTTCTTTTAGGAGTTAACATGGTCAGTGTGGACATATGCTGTTAACGTGGGCATTTTGGGGCAGGGAGAAGCCAGCCTCAGCTGTTGGCGGCACAGCAATCCACAACCAGCTCTATAGCTTCCTGTGCAAGCACCAGCCTCAGAGAGAACCAGCAGGGCCACAGTGTGGATTCTGTCGTGTCACACCTGTAATACTGTTTTCCCTGTGGAATGAGTTGAGGACAGAATGAGCCTTCACACGACTCAGGGCAGGCTGCTGCTCACCCAGCGTGTGGTTTGTGGAACATCGCTGTAATATACCTGCATTTTGAAATACAACCAAGTCTTAGCAACATGTCTTCAGTGTGTTTCAGTCGGTTACCGTCACACATCACGCTCTCGGAGATAAAAGTGGGCACTTAATATTCACTGAGTATGCCGAGAATGTGCCTGTTTATATGCTCAATTTCCTAAAATCACATAACCTTTTGTTATCTTGTAATACATAAAAGGGATAGTTGGATCTGAGAAAGCTGTTACTCTGTCGGATAAACAAGTCGCAAAGTTCCATTCCAGTACGTATGCCCTGCATGGCAATATGCCTTGGAGTGGAAACTTGCATCAGAAAGCCCGGTGTGAGTTCTTTGCATATTTCTCAAGAACATCTCTGATTTTTAAAAAATGTCTCAAAGACTGAAATGAAAATGTCTCAATGATTCTGCTACCTGTAAAACATGACTGGCTTTGCTTGGTGGTTTCCTGTCTTTTCATCTCCTCCTTTTTTGTCCTGTTTCCGCATATGGGGGTATTTTTCATTCAAGTGTCCTTTCTCAGCCGGAGGCTAGCTCTGTTGGTCTTTGTTATTCCCCCACTAAATCTGTGACCCAGCCCTGGAGTCCATGGCAGTGGAGAATGCTGCGATTGCCGGAGGCAGTCACACAGACTTCAGACAGGTGCAGCCCAAATCTCAGGTCGCCTTGCCGAGCCCCTCCAATCCCAGCCTGCAAACACTGACGGCAGGCCGGCCATGCAGGTGCTGCAGGTGCTGCTGAGTTCATTGACAGGCACAGCTGGCTTGATTGGCGTTCTGTTAGAAATCCATCTGTTTACCGAACCGCCCCATGTTTGTCTAAATTCAGCTTTGATTCTCCAGAATGGTGCAAGTGCCATAAAATGGGAATAGCTCCCATTTCATGAAGAAAGGCTTTGGGAACTAGTAAGTGAAACATATGAAAGCATTGAAAAACAACTTTAGTAAACAGATCTGTTGTTTTAGGTACTTATTCTTAATTTACACAAATGACCCAATGCTTATCAATGCCCGTCCAGAATTATTCATGTATTAGGTGAGGAACATAAGATAAATCCACGCATACTTCTGGAAATACGAACCTGTCATTATTAATGATGGAAGAAGAAGATTTTAGAAGGGCATGGGATTTGATTATAACCAAAAAATTAGAGTTCCCAGTAGAAACACACGGAAACTTCTCCCTGCCCTCCTGCTGGGGCCACACAGTGGGATGACCTTCTCCTGCCTTTAGGACCCTGCTGGCCTCCAGAAGTGCTCCTCACCCAGTCTCCATTCCAGTTTTCAAGAAACTTGGAAATCACCCACATCCTCCCTCTTCTGCATCCCCACAGTCAGGAATCACCAAATCCTTTCAGTTTTGCCTCATAAATATTCTTCAAATATGCCCACGTCTTTCCATCCCCAAGACACGTATCTCCCTGGAGGGAGGGAAGAGAAAAGAGGGGAAAGAGTTGTTTTTCTTTCTTTAAAAACTTTTTTAATTGTGGTAAAAACAACATAAAATTTATCATCTTAACCATTTTTAAGTGTACTCTTCAGTAGTGTTAAGTAGACTTGCACTATACAACAGGGCTTCCAAACTTTCTCATCTTACAAAACTGAAACTCTGTACCCATTAACAACAATCTCCATCTTTTTTTTTCTATTTTGTTTTTGTGGTGTGTTTTTTGGTTTTGTTTTTTGTTTTTTTTTGCAATGGCCAGTGAGGGCAAGCAAAAGAAGGTAGCACTTTGGGTCAAAGTAATGTTATTCTATTAGTGTTTGCTTGTTTTGATAAGTGAGATCATTTGTTTGTGACTCTGGCTTTATAAGCTCACAGTTTTCATAGGGCTTGGCATGGAGACTCGTCCTAGTATTCTCACCAGGTGTCACACAGTGCTTTAATTCAACAATCTGAAAATAAATGAAGGTGACCTTGATAACTACTTTGGTTTGTTTTTGGCCAATCTATCATTTAGAAGAGAGCTTGCAGCCGTTGCCGGTTTGGCTCGGTGAATAGAGTCTTGGCCCATGGATTGAAGGGTCCTGGGTTGAATTCTGGTCAAGGGCATGTACTTCGGTTGTAGGCTGGATCCTCGGCCCTGGTTGGGGCACATGCAGGAGGCAACCAATCGATGTGACTTTCTCACATTGATGTTTCTCTCTCTTGGTCTCTTCTTCTCCCTTCCTCTCTCTCTAAAAATTAATGGGAAAAAAATATCCTTGGGTGAGGATTGAGAAGAAGAAGGAGAAGGAGAAGAGAAAGAGAGCAAAGGGATAAAAAATATGAATAAAATGGAAATTAATATATATCTATCAACAATTGAATATAAGAATCAAAATAAACAAACAAGAAATCTGAAAGGGGAAGGGGAAGGGGAAGAGGAAGGAGATAGCGTGCTGTAATGGTATGAGAGAAGGATCTGGATTTGAGTATGATTGTCATCATTTCTTTAAGTGTGCCCATTTGCCCTGGCCGAGTGGCTCCATTGGTTGGAGTGTCGTCCCGTGCACCAACAGGTTGTGGATTTCATTCCTGGTCAGGGCACATAGGTAGATTTCAGATTCAGTCAGTCCCCGGTTACTGCACATATGGGAGGTAACCAAGGGATGTTCTCTCTCACATCAATGTTTCTCTCTTTCTCTCAAAATCAATTAAAAAACACACACAAAGAAGCATATCCTCGGGTGAGGAGTTTTAAAAAATGTTTTTTAAGTGTGACCATTGCCAGCAAAACCCTATGAACTCTTGATTTTTATCTGGCAGATCAATTTCTATGATCTCCCCGCCCTCGTCCTCCCCTCCTCTTCCATCACTGTGGAGATACTTAAGGCTCACTGGCAGTAGGAAAGGTAAGAAGGATGCCATCTTCTGTGCAAGTCACTGAACAAGTCACTGAAGGGTGTTGCAGGGGGTCCTGCTCGCTTTGGCAGTGCCATCTCCTACTTTGAATTTTGGAGACATTGTTCCAAAACGTTCTGTGGTACTAGTGGGTAAAGGTTAATTGAGCCGTTAAAACTTTTAAGTCTAATTCATAAAAAGCAGCCCATCTATCAAGACATATTTGTTCTGTTATAATTAGAGATCTGTCAAACCCTTCTACCTTCTTGAGTAAACCCATTTTTTCATGATTTTAGGGTTTCACTTGGCTGTAAATGTCCTCTGGGCTACAAAGCAGCAAATGCAATCTGCTCAGGAATGAACTTTTTAACAGAAGTCAAAGGGGAAAAAAATCAATTTAGCTAGTTTTGACTTATAACAGTTAAAAGAAAAATTGAAAGAATTGGATTTTGGGTAAGTGCGTTTGCCTCAGTTTGAGGGTTGAGTGTGTTAAAATAACACTTACCACATTGGCCAGTCATTTGGATTATTCTATTATACCCTTTTGAAGCTATACAATCCACCAAGTAATTAAGTGGGCTGCACATGTCAGATGTTTCATATAAAGAACAATTAGGCTTTTCAACACATCAAATACTAATCAGTTGGCTCAGGCGTTTTTCTTTTTTGGTTGAATATATTATATCTCATGTGTAGATGTGAGACAAAGCCACAAATTATTTTTAATAAGCGCAAGGTTTATTGCTTAATGATTGTCATTAGTCATAGATTTTTGGGGTGAA
Organism: Myotis brandtii; assembly: GCF_000412655.1. Classification (NCBI taxonomy): domain Eukaryota; kingdom Metazoa; phylum Chordata; class Mammalia; order Chiroptera; family Vespertilionidae; genus Myotis; species Myotis brandtii. Next base: position 4,644,351 of record NW_005360187.1, on the reverse strand, counting down.
AATAGATATTTCATCTATTCATACACAACACACACAATACACAGTATTGGACAATTGACAAAAGTTGAACGAGGAACTGTTGCATAAGGTTTAAGAGTGTAGGGTTTTCATTCAGGCACCCTGAGTTCAGATTCCACCTTCACTATGAATTACCTGATATCATGCTTTAGTAAGATACTTAATCTCTCCAAGCCTCAGTTTTCTCTTCTGTAAAATGGATCTAATAATAACAGTTTCATCTTGTGAAAAATAGTATTAAATTGTGTGTGGTAAATGCCTGGCACAGTGCTGGGGAAGAAATTCTTGGAAAAAACATGGATGAATAGTATTATCACTTTTCCTATTATCAACTAGACAAGAAGATGGATGGTTTTCCATCATTGTTTACACACAATTGTGAGAACGGACTGGTCACTTCTATGCTAACTCAGTTGAGGAAGCTATTGTTCTGGGCCGATGAGTTGGGAGCTTAGCTATCCAGCCTTACATACAGTGCTGCTTCCACTGCCTTTAACTAGGGCCAGGGAGAAGGAAACAGAAGCTCAAGTGCTCTCATAACTGGAGATCGGTGTTATGGCCCAGCCACATTTCTATAGGATGGAGGGTTGGCATAAATAGAAGTAGACTCAATAGCATAGGGATTGCGTTTTGTTTTGTTTCCTGTGTGGAAGTGGGGGCGTGTCTGGACACACCTGTGTGGATAGGGGCGTGTCTGGACACACCTGTGGAGGAAGGCAGGCAGAAGTGGGCCTACTGCTCTGAGGCTTGTGGGAAGCAGCCATGTTATAGAGCCTATAAACAAGGAATCCATTTTTATCAAATGCTTCTTTCAAATATGGATTTTTCCAAAGAGCTACATAAAATATTTCTCAGAAATGGGAATAAGAATTAGGAAGGAGAATACTGAGGTATTTATAGAAAAAATGATTTTGAATAAACTTTTGGTTAAGAATGAATAAATCTTATTGCTTAACCTTTCTATCAACCTTTGTCCCAAACACATGGACTGTGGAAAGGTTAAAAGAGACCATTTTGTGTGCTGATAAATAAAACTATTCAATAGGAAAAATAATGACAGAAAACAATGAAAGTCCGTTTCCTCTTGGGAGTCCTGATGGGGCTTAGTTGGTGTCCTCGCCCCAGGTCAGCTCTGTGACCTTCCTTCCCTTTGTTATTGGTCCTGGCTGGGCTGGCAGAAGTGGGGTCTTATAGGCTGATGGAGATGCCAGAACTAATACAGACCCCAAACAAAGGGCAAGTTCTGCTTCAGGGAGCCTGGCCTTCCTCCTCGGCCTGAAGGGAACCAGGCCTTCGGGAACTTAGAGTCTTCCAGACGCCTCCTCCCATCTCCAGAACAGTGACTACTATCCGGGGCATGACTGTACTTGGACGGGTGCCTGAAGTGTAAATTATTAGTGTCTTAAACAAGTCATTGGCCCCAAAGGAAAGTGTAAGACACAAAATAAATGGAAGGTCAAAGTGCTTTTGAACTGGCTTTTCTCTCCTCCTCGGAGCTCATCACCAGGCAGCGGACACATTAGGAAGGCCCCTGCAGGGGAGGCCACCGAGCTTGGCCTGCACCACTTCTAGAAGGTGGTACTGGTGTCAGAGCTCAGGTTGCTAGTAGAAGGGCTCGTGGTTTGGAGGTGGGCATGTAAAAGTAACGTATGTGGGGCATTTCTTGTTTTGTGACTTTAAATGCATCCGGAGTTTCTCCCTTCAGAGAAATCCTTCAGAGATGCATTTTGGATACATATTTGCTACTCCTGGTTAGTCTCCTTGGTAACCCCGGCCTTTCCAGCTTTTAGGAGAGCAATGGGCTTGATGTTGTGAATTCCAAATACATGAACTTCGAGGCCGAAGTTCATTCCCTACCCAGAGTAGAACTGGAAAAGTACAGCCCAGATGCTTAAGGTTAACGAAAAGAAAACTCAGTCTTTGCTTGAATCTCTCAGAGAATGGGCGCTCCCTGGTTTCACTGTGCTGTTTCTTCACTCCCTGACGTGTGGGTGCCCTGGAGCGGTTCCAGAGTCCTTCAGACGCTGGCTCCCTGGTCTCTCCCCTGGTTCTGGCCCAGCCCAGCTTTCCTTCCCCTTGCTTCCTCTCCCCCACTCTAAATTTTTATAATAGAGACTTAAGAGACTTGGCTTCCTAGTATTTTTTTGTCTACCCGTGGTCGGCAAACTGCAGCTCTCAAGCCACATGCGGCTCTTTGGCCCCTTGAGTGTGGCTCTTCCTAAGCCTTAGGAGTACCCTAATTAAGTTAATAACAATGTACCTACTTATATAGTTTAAGTTTAAAAAATTTGGCTCTCAAAAGAAATTTCAATCATTGTACTGTTGATATTTGGCTCTGTTGACTAATGAGTTTGCCGACCACTGACATAGGCTCTCTGAACCAGCTCACACTTTTTAAAAACAAGAGAGTCAGGAACCAGGCGTGGGAGAATAGAGTGGAGAGGGTTAGTGTGAAGAGCTCATATGTGGATGAACCCTGGTCTGTGTCACCCATACTAATTATAATTTCAGTAGGAAAGGTGCCCTAGCTGGTTTGGCTCAGTGGATAGAGTGGCGGCCTGCGGACTGAAAGCTCCCGGGGTTGATTACAGTCCAGGGCACATGCCTGGGTTGTAGGCTCCATCCCCAGTACAGGACTTGCAGGAGGCAGCTGATCAATGATTCTCTCTCATCATTAATGTTTCTATATCTCTCTCCCTCTCCCTTTCTATTTGAAATCAATTCAAATATATATATTTAAAGAAAGAAAGTCAAGCCCTGGCTGATGTGGCTCAGTGGTAGAGCGAAGGATCTTGGGTTCGATACCTGGTTAAGGGCAAGTACCTGGGTTGCAGGTTCCTTCCCTGGTCCAGGGCAGATCACGTGCAGGAAGCAACCAATCCATGTGTCTCTCACATCGCTGTTGATGTTTCGCAAGCTGTATTTGTTCTCATCTTCAGTCCTTAGCTTCTTGACACAATTGACCCCTCTCTCCTCTAGATCTTTTCTCCTGACTTCTCAGATGCCCCCTTTTCTTGCTGTGTTCCGATGTCCTAGAAATTTCTTTTCGGTTTCCTTTGTAGGCTGCTTGTCCTCAACCCAACCGCCCAAAATGTTGGAGTTCCTCCTGGGTACCCCAAGTTCCCTTCTCTACTCACAGCCAACCAGTGAACCCCCTGCTGCTCTGTGGCCACCACAGGACTGGCTCAGAGTCTGCATGTGTGACCGAGGCTGGCGGGGATTTCTGTCTCACTTGCTCATTGCCGGGTCCCCAGGGCCTCACATGGCGTTTGGCTCATTTTACTAGTAGGTACCTAGGAAATATGTTAGACACATGGTCAATCTGTCATGAATTGATTAACCCTGGAAGCATTTTCATTTTCTGCTGAAGGTTTCTTCTAGCAAAATTCCAAAAGGAAGCTAATTCCTGTGGGAAAGAATAGCAAGCACTGCTCTATTGAATCATCGTGCCTTTTTAAAGTCATTGGTATTCTAGAAATAGTGGTAAAACGTTTAAGTTATAATTGAAGTTTAGATCTTACAGTTTTACATTTCATACACGTCCTACCCACGTCACTATTTCCGGGGACTGAGTCTCTGATCATACCTGGTCTTTTAAGTTAACAAATGTTTATTGTTCCCAATTAAATTTGTAAACCTGAAGCAGACATTGGAATTTGGCTATTATTCTTCCCTGGCAGATTATAGTGCTGGTTAGTTTTACAAATGTAGGTGACCTGTGTAGCTCAACATGGCAGATTGCATTTCCCAGAGATATGGGCACATCAAAACATGCCCTACCCTACTTGCTCTCCTTCAGTGTGACGATGACACTCTTCATCAAGAAGTGAAGTGTATGTTCCCTCCACCTGAACCTGGGTGGACCTTTGCAAATGCCTCGCCCAGCAGAATGTGGCAGAGTGAAGCTGTGTGAGCTCTAATGTAAGTCCTTGAAGAACTGCGTTTCTAACTCTCTATCCCTCTCCCTTCCTCTCTGTAAAAAATCAATAAAATATATTAAAAAAACAAACAAACAAAAAACATGCCCTCCCCTACTTGCTCTCGTTCAATGTGACGATGACACTCTTCATCAAGAAGTGAAGTATATGTTCCCTCCACCTGAACCTGGGTGGACCTTTGAAAATGCCTCCCCAGCAGAATGTGGCAGAGTGAAGCTGTGTGAGCTCTAATGTAAGTCCTTGAAGAACTGCGGTTTTGCTTGGTTCTTTCTTTCTCTTGGGACATGTGCGAAATCTGGCTGCCCTGAAGTCACTCTGCTGAAAGACCACAAAGGCATTGCACATAAATCTGGAGAAGGGTGCCCCTAACCGAGTCTTCCCAGAGCAGGTTCCCGTCATGTATATAAAGAAGCCTTTAGTGCAGCGGTTCTCAACCTGTGGGTCGCGAACCCTTTGGGGGTCGAATGACCCTTTCACAGGGGTCGCCTGAGACCATCGGAAAACACATATATAATTACATATTGTTTACAGTAGCAAAATTACAGTTATGAAGTAGCAACGAAAATAATTTTATGGTTGGGGGTCACCACAACATGAACTGTATTAAAGGGTCGCAGCATTAGGAAGGTTGAGAACCACTGCTTTAGTGTGACCTTGGCCCCAGCCATTGTCTGATTTCAGCCTCATGAGAGATGGAGATGGAACCCCCTGGCAGAGATGCTCTGAAACACCGGACCTTCAGAAACCATGAGAGGTCATCATGATGACTGCATTTAAGTCACTGCATTTGGGGTATATTGTTACACAGCGTTAGCTAACTGGAACTGTAGACACTGTGTGTGTTTAGTTTTTTTTGTATAGAAATTTGTTGAGTGTTCAGTTTTGGCTTTGTGATTTCTGTTCCATACCATGGTAGCTATTCCTGATTGAATATTAATTTTCCTCTCATACTGCTTTCTTTTGCTCTATTGGAACATTCTACTATAAATTCTTTATCAGCAGTGAGTGACTTTTTCAGCTAAAACATGTATCTCTTTCATTTGTTACTGAAATTTCTCCCTCAGGAATAGTTTGAGCGTCTTCCCAGGTGTTTAATGTTTTGCACCTTAACGAAGGCACAACTCATGAAAACAACGATTGAACTGCCATGTATTTCATGAATATTGAGACAGTATTAAAATTGAAGAGAAATGTGCTACCAACTAGCTATAGTCATATCTGAAAATATTATTTATGGGGACATTTTTATTTTGACAAATTTCAAGGGAATGTTTATATTTGAAGTAGGTATTATCAGACTCGTAGAAAAATATACAACATTATTTATAATAAAGTAGGCTTGGCAGACTCCGTCTGAACTATGGCAGTGGTTACCATTTGTAAATAGTCACATTTTATTCCCACAGTATTTTGTTGAATTAGGTAAAAAAGATTTGATTCAGATCAATAACTATGGCACATAAAATAATAAGCCCTTTCAAAAAATATAAGAGTGTAAATTATGTGTGCTTGTGGAAGTGGTGAAAAACTGAACATAAAATTTTAAAATATTGTAGCTTGAAAACCTAATAATCTATCAGCTATTAAAATATAAAGTAGGCAAGAAATCATTCCTGTGAAATTTAATAAGATTGCAAGGTGTTTAGGTGATTTTTCCTTCTTAGTATAGAAGTAGCTCTGCGTACAATTTTAAGACTTATTTGATCTTAAGTAAGCTAAATGGATTAAATGACTACCTGTTACCTGTATTATTTATCAACTCCAGTATGACTTCCTAGCGCTGTTTGGTAGTATGTATAAATAAAAAAATACATTGTGTATGGATATTCTACCTTGTTTCAAAAAAGGTTTAACTCAACTTACAAAAATAGGAAGAGCAAATCTATCTCTCTCTCTCTCTCTCTCTCTATATATATATATCCATATATATATATATATGACTAAGTGACTGACCATAAGTCCATCCGACCATCCAACTGACCCACCAGCCGGTACATATGACACGCACTGGCAATTTAAAAATAAATATTGACTCTGCATGCGTGATACATATAAAGCTCTTGCTGGTGCCAATCACATGCATGTGTTTTGATCTGTCATTGTTGATCATGAATTTGATTGTTTCTGTTGACATTCTGAAGCTGAAAGAAAGCAGTATAGTCGACAGAATATGTCTGAAAACCAAATATTGGCACAACGTACCTCTGAAGCCGAAAGAAGCCAGTATTGTCAACAGAATGTATCTGTAGACCAACTATTGGCATTTCTATTATAGACAAAGGGCAAATAGTGATATTAAAATACTTCTAATTAATTTCCTTTCAATGTGCACGAATCCATGCACCAGGCCACTAGTAATAAAATAAAAACAACTAGGTGAGCTAAATGAAACAAAAAGATAATAAAATAAGATAAATTCAAGAGTGAGGTTAAAACTTTCAAGTTGTTAGGTCTTGTTAATGGTGTCTTACTGATGGACCAACACATGCTAACATCAGCAGTTTTCATCCTTCCATTGGTATTTTCCAAAATTGTCCAAGATTTACTAGTAGCAAATAGTGTTCATTTTTCTCCCTTCAAATGATGGAAACCAAGTTCCTGTCAGTGGAGGTGATTTCTTCTAGAGTGGGGTCAAGAAGTGGGGGAAAGGGTGCAGTAATTTCTGAATGGTGATGACTGTACTGAATAGCTTGAAATCTTTAAATTGCTGGCACTCCTCTGGTGGAAAACACAAATAAGTCTTAATATGTGACCCAATGTGTTCTTGCCTCGGGGAAGGTTAAAAGGCATGTTGATGGGGCAGTCATTTCTATCTAGAATTTTTCCTACCTCTGTGTCCACCTGAATGTAGCTATGGAAAGGAAATTTTTTTAAAAAAGGAAATGCATATTTTTTAAATAGGACTAGAAGGAAAAGAAATGAAAACAGTTGTTGGTTTAGCGGGGTGGAATTATGGGCACATAGTTATTTCATTTTTATGATCTTTTTAATGTTGCTTTAAGTATCTTTATGATATAAATAAGAATAAAAATAAAAGGCTTATTACTTGTTAGTATTACTGGCCTCAAGGGTATTTGAAGTCTTTGGAGGTGAAACTCTGATTATGCACACGGCCTCGTTCAATCATTCAAGCAATATTTATCTAGCAAGGCATTGTGGGAAACACAAAATCCCAGTGGAGACACACTGTTCTTACAGAGTCATAGGGCCTTGGGAGGTAAAACAACATGCTGTGTCTGTTAAAAGTGTGAACAAGGTCGTTTCAGCAAGAGGTAACAGGGCTGTCTTTTTGAGGAGGTGGGATCCAACCTAGATTGGAAAGAATTATAAGATTTGGGAGATGTAGAGATAAGATGTTATTGATGGTGTTGGCCACATATTTTCAGTTCCCCATCTCATCCAGGCACATGGTAGAATTGCACTTGTGGTATGGTGAAACCCTAGGGCTAGTTATGGCAATGAATGTTACTATGGGACTAAGCCTCTATCTTCTGGTGCAAGATCCTACAGAGCTTTCTTTCCCCCTGGCATGACTCCTAGCCATGTTTGAACTGCAGGTTACTCCACCAGCCTGGCTGCCTGAGGAACAAAGGCAGGTGAAGCTGATCTACTGGCCCAAAATGGACCAGTAGCAAGATTGGAAGTGAAGTGAAGGTTTAATTTTGGTTGAAGCCTGGAAGCATTAGTGAGAATGGTGGAATCTCATGGTTAATAGTAAAGTTATATATTCCTACCACCCGTCCAAAAAAGGAAATTGACCCGTCTTAAAAAAATACCTTTTGCTGGCAAGGCCATGGAGAAAAGGAAACCTAGTGCACTGTTGGCAGGAATGCAGATTGGTACAAACACTAGGGAAAACAGTGCGGAGGCTCCTCAAAAAATTAAAATGGAATTGCCTTATGACCCAGCCATTCCACTTATGGGAATATATTCAAAGAAACCCGAACTACTAATTCGAAAGAGTTTTTTGCACCCCTATGTTCATTGCAGCGTTATTTACAATAGCCAAGATATGGAAGCAACCCAAGTGCCCACCTGTAGATGAATGGATAAAAAAAGCCGTCATACGCTTACACAATGGAATACTCCTCAGGCATAAAAAAGAATGAGATCTTACCATTTGCAGCAGCATGGACAAACTTAGAGGGTATTATGCTAAATGAAAGAAATCAGACAGAGGAAGACAAATACCATATGATTTTACTTCTATGGGAAATGGAAAGAAGAAAATAAACAAACAAAATAGAAACAGACTCAGGTAAAGAGAACAGACTGGAAGTTGTCGGAGGAGAGGGGATGGGGCCCGGCTGAAAGAGGTGAGGGGAGGAAGCAGTACAATTTGGAAGTTACAGAACAGTCACAGAGATGTAGATCACAGCATAGGCAATATAGTCAATAACAGCGTGATAACTATGTATGGGGCCAGGTGGGTACGTGAAACATCTTGGGGAAGGGGACCACTTTGTAAACTACATGATTTTCTAACTACTCTACTGTCTGCCTGAAACTGATAAAAGTTATACTGAATGTAAACTGTAATTGAAAAATAAATTTTGAAAAACATTTTGCTGGTGTAGTAATCAAATGGCACCTTTTCTCCACACGGTGGCCAGTCTGCAGAGTCCGTGTGGCTGTCCTGCTCTGCTCCTTCACGGGAATCAGCGCTAAGCAGGGTTTTATGAGCAGGCAGAGACTCTGCCACAGCAGATGGCTTGATCCTCTGGGTCAAGTTTGCATATTCATTTCTCCGTGTTATCTTTTCCTCCGGAGCATGATGAAAGTGAGTTAAGGTTTATAAAATGTTTGAAGAGGCATCAGGAAAAAAATTCATTCTGTATGAATGAGATGGTAATAATAATAAAGTAGAATTGAGCCAGAGATCGGTGAAGGAAATTTCGTTTGATTTGCATCAAACAGGCTCAATTCTGTGAATGACTGGTAGAGTGAAATCTTATTTCTGAACTTCTTAAACATTTCCATTTCTAACCAGGGCTTTAATATCATTTTAATGCAATTTTTTTACATGTGAATTAGTATAATAAATGTCAGCGTTGAATTGAATAAGGTCACATTTTACTACTTTGACCAGAAGTGTAATCTTCCAAGATTCAATTTTATTACTATTAGAACAGTCATACTGGATAAGGTCACCAATATTTCTTTCCAAATGATACAATCTATGACAACAGCCTTATATCAACTTTACTTTTCGTAATCTGGATTTATATTCTGAAACTTGTTGACAAAGATGTACCACGGACATTTCTTGGTCAGATGGCAGCCTGGGGAAGATATTTCCTCTAATTTATGGGGAATTTGAAAATGGAGAAATGAAGTGGTTGAAATGTAGCATTTTCTTGATCATACCCCCCCCTTGCCTACAGATAATTAAATTCTCGTGGGATTTTAGTCTCCCGCTTGAAAAGGAAGGTGATGTTTAAAGGCCTTTCAGTAAGTAGAATGGAGAATCGCTCTGTTCACTGCCTGCGTGGGAGCCAGCCAGCTGGCTAGCCTGTGCAATTCATTGGAGTGACATGTTCATTGAATCAGGAGGGTTCAGGGTTGCCAAGAATGGCAAAGGGCAGCTAGCAAAGCCGTTCACCTTGACCTGCCTCCGCAACATCCTCCCCAACTGATCAGTCTCTGCTGGCACAGCTCTGGCGGGAACCGTAGGAGTACCTGTCTCATGACATTGTTAAGAGATTAAATGAGGGAATATGTGGAAGGGGCTTTGACCCATGTCTGCCGCCTGTGTGCTCCATGAATGCAAGCCACTGCTGCTTTTGTTATTAGGAATATTTTTCAGACCACTGCCTCAGGAGACAAAGTATTTCCATCTTCATAGAGCTCTCAACTGGTGAGAAGTTTATTTGCATATTGAGCCAAAACTAATTTTTGTACTTCTTACTAATCGATCTTAGGTTTGCCTTTAGGGATTATGAAAAATCATGATGTTAATAGTTGCTAATTAACATTTATTGAGTGCTTGCTACATGTCAGTAACTATATACATTATCACACTTAAAAATCAACTTGGATTATTTTAAAATACTCAGAAGTAGTAAAAATAATAGGAAAGATTTTATACTTTCAACCAGATTCAATGGTTACCTAGATTTTGCTACACTTGCTTCATCTATACACTTCTGTTTTTGCTAAGATAATTTAAGGCAGTTCTTAGAACTGGTTTTTGTCTCAATTCTACATATATTAATATGCACCTTTAAAAACTGTAGAAATTTCCTAATACCATTATCGTACCTAACAAAATTAATAGTAATTTCTTAATATAATGGAATATTCAAGTTTCTGTGATTGTTTCAAAATGTCTTTTTGTTGTTATTCATCCTTACCTGAGGATATTTGTTTCATCGATTTTTTTTTTTAGAGAGAGTGGAAGGGAGGGAGGGAGAGAGAAAAACATCCATGTGAAAGATGGTTGCCTCCCACATGATCGCTGACCAGGGCTGGGGATCAAACCTGCAACCCAAGTATGTGCTCTTGACTAGGAATCAAACCCACAACTCTTTGGTGCCTGGGCTGATGCTCTAACCATTTGGGGACACCGGCCAGGCTGAAAATGTCTTTTTATCATGAATGGTTGGATCAGGATCCAAACAAGATCTCCACATTATGTGTGGTAATTTAATTTAGTACCCATTTAATATAATATTATTTGATATTGATATATTTTTTAACTGGGTCAGTTTTCTCACAGACCATTCTATAATCTGGATTTGTCTGTTTGCTTTTCCTTGGAATTATTTAACTTATTTCTCTAGCTTTTGTGTTTTGTAAAAGCTCTAAGGATCATTGTTAAATAGTGTACATACTAGCTACATGTGACCATTTAAATAAAAATTAATTAAAACAAAGCAACATTTTAAAATCAGTTGCTCCCTTGCTCTGGCCCCATTTCAAGTGAAGCTAGTGGCTAAAGTATTGGGTGGCACAATCAGCACATTTTCATCATCACAGAAAGTTTTATTAGACCATGTGGTTTAAGGATGTTATTTCCAGGTACAAGTGTTCGTTGCGATGCGGTGTACTTCAAATTACATTTTGTAGGGAGGCATGATGTCTGGATGTCCCACTCTTAGGGTCCTGAAATTGATCAGCCGATTTAGAGAGTGACACCCTAATTCCTCCATCATAAAGCTCCCACTAACCTTTCATTTAAAGCAGGAGTTCTCATCCTTTTCTGTGAGGTGTGCCCTGTTGGCAGATGGAGAAGCCTGTAGCTCTCTTTTCTCAAAAACGTTTTTAAAATGAGGAAAACTAAGCATATTCACATACAAAGGAAACTGGTGTTACTGAATAACAGTTATTATACTATTAAAGAGCAAATCTGAAATATAGAGAAATACGCCCTACTTTAGTACATATTAAATAATCAGAACTAGTGGCAGGTATAATGACTACTATAATTTTGTAACACTCATAGAATTGGTGAATAATTGTGGAGTAAATGATATTTCTAGACATTTACAACAACTATAAAGTTATCATTTTATATATTTTTTAAAAATATCTATGATTTTTCTTCTCCCAAAAATGCTTTTAAATTGGGAAAATTATGTATATACAAATACAAAGGAAATTGATGTTACTGAATAGCAATTATTACAATATTAAAAGAGCAAATCTGAAACATAGAGAAATACGCCCTACTTTATTACAAATTAAATAACAAGAACTGGTGGCAGGTATAATGACTACTGTAATTTTGTAACACTCAGAATTGATGAATAATTGTAGAGTAAATGGTATTTCAAGACATTTGCAACAAATATAACGTTATCATTTTATATATTTTTAAATATCTATGATTTACACTATGACAAAATCATAGGTACTAGTGTTACTACTACATTATTTTGTTGTTGTTGTTAATCCTCACCCGAGGATATTTTTCCATTGATTTTTAGAGAGTGTGGAAGAGAGAGGGAAAGACAGAGAGAAACATTGTTGTGAGATAAACACATTGATTGGTTTCCTCCTGCATGAGCCCTGACCAGGGTCCGGGCTGGGGGCCTGCAACCAAGGTATGTGCCCTTGACCAGAATCAAACGTGGGACACTTTGGTCCACAGGCCAGTGCTCTATCTACTGAGCCAAACAGAGTAGTGCATGTTACTACTATTAATACTACTGTACTACATGCATTTGTGATTTAAGGAGATGCAAAATTTCAGTTAGAAGTTAGTGCAAACAAATTGCTGCATACATCTTTAAGCATTCCCTCTCTTCTCTCCATGCATCTTCCCTAATTGTTCATGGGACACCTCCCCTCCACCCCCACACTCACCCAAATTAAGAACTCATGACCTAAGTCCTATATCATCTATGAATAATTTTACTTGAACAAGTTATTTCATTAGGGATTGAAATGGTGGTTTTGTGTAAATGTTTTTTCTCCACATTTAGAGCTAGAGTACTGGACTTTAATAACTCCATCAGTGGGGCTATTTGGTTCCCTTGGAAGCAGTTCAAACAGAATAAGTAATACCCATTTAGCAGATGAAGTTACTGAGACTCAAATAATTTATTTGCCCAAAGTCAAATAGCTAAAAGGCAGTAGAAATGGAATATGAATGCAGATCAGGTTACCCCCGGCCCGCATGCTGAGGTCCAGTTCTGTTCCACCATTTGCTAGTTGCTTTCTGCCCTATCAGTTACTAGTCGGATAGCCTACATCTTTCTCCCCCATCACGACAGCCTTCCCAAGGCCATGGCTTAAAGGTTGGCCCTGGTGTTCTCATTTCCATTTTCTCTGATCTTCCTCTCTGAATTTATTCTTTCTGTGAATGTGTGATAGGCTGTCTCTGGTGGCTCCCATATTGACAGAAAGCTGCACAAGTAGACTTGCCAACAAAGATCAGAGTGAGAAATCACCTCCCTCAACTCAGTATCAGACTTGCATTCACAGTCTGAGATGAATGTGTTTTGTAGAAACAACATTTCTCTGTGGACTCCTCTTGAGCTTATTCTCAACAAAAATTCCCAAGCTGTTGTCACACATGCTGCTGAGAAGTGAGACTCCTTTGTCTCGTAGATGAGCAAATGGTGGGCTGGGCCTGGGGAGCTCACCCGCTGCAAGAATTCTCATATTTAGTTTTGTCTAAAGGCAAAACTTAGGAAAAGAAAGACAACCCAGACAATGTTCTGTTTGTGGACGTGAAACATTATCTAAGGCAGCGGTTCCCAATGTGAGGCACATGCCCCACAGGGGGGCAATTTGACTTTTAAGGGGGGCAATTCGAGAATGAGTTATTAACAGTGAATTTTTTGCATTTCTTATGGTTCTAGAGGCCTCATATACATTATATAAATATATAGTGACATATTTATCCATTTCAGATCTTTATTATATGTTCTAAAACTTTATTTGCTATTTTTCATATCACTTCATATTATTATTATTATTATTATTATTATTTTAACAATTTCTTAGTCATGTCTTCCTCAGTAATTCAACTGTCCTTTTGTTCTTTTATTTTTCTCTTTTATGGATGCCATGTTCATTGGAAGCTTGTTTAGACCAAGTTAATAAATGGCCATGTAGGCTTCCTCCATGTGAATAGGAGTTCACTTTTTGAATAATAAAAACTATATGTCACAGAGGGGGCATCAGGATTTAAGAGATGCTTAGGTGGGGCATGGCCAAAAAAAGGTTGGGAACCACTGATCTAAGAGAAAAACAGTTATGTTTCTTCTCCTTCTACTTATTAAAATAATAGTTCAGTCTAATTTATTAATTAGTCAGTGATCCATTTCAACAGCCATCCATTCAAATAGTCATTCACACAAATAGATATTTATTCAAACCGTGTACCTACCCATTTATTCAGAGTTTAGACAGTTCTTTACGTCCAGGAACTGTACAGGGCACTAGAATACCTCAGAAAACCACACATGTCTGACTTCTATTCTCATTTCAGGTTACATGCTAGTTAGGAAATAGGAAAACATACATGACTACTGTAGTTCCAGGATTTGAAGAGGTTCTGAAGAATGCAAATGTGGGAGTAGTTATGGAAGAAGGGGTGCTTTAGATGGAGCAGACATGTCCCCTAAAAGGTGACATTTGAACTGAAACCTAGCCAGGCCTTCGAGAGCAGTCCTTTGAATTTAAGGACGAATGAGATGGGCTCTCTTTCTTTTTCTTTTAATTAAATTTCATAGGGTAACATTGGTAAGTAGCAATTATATATGTTTCTGATACACAACTTTATAGTACAACATCTGTGTACGCCACTGTGTGCTTACCACCCAAAGTCTAGTGTCCTTCCATCACCATATACATTTGATCCCCTTCCCCCTCTTCATGCCCCCCAACTCCTACTCTCTGGTAACAGACTGGTGGCAGGTAATGCACTATAGAAAGTGCCTGCAGTAAAACATCGTGAGGGGAAGGACACAGCTACATCTAATCCCCTTTGTTGCCTCAAAACAAGGGTTTTGGCAGGATTTTTGCTGTTTGTTCATCATCCACATTAAATGGAAGCCATCCATGGTGTTGAGGCCACTCATTACGTTACCTCCTCCCTTCATATCGTTATGTACAGGGGACATTTGGCAGATAAAGCTTAATGCTTAACGGCCAGATTTAATGATGGATTCGGGGGTCACAGGAGGTTTTGTAACATGCAGTTCTCAACTAAGCTATTTGGGGTGGAAAAAATAAATTCTTAGCTTTATTTTTGCCAGACAGTCTGTTGGGAGAACTCAGAAGCACATAACCTTCCTGGACAGAGTATTGGATAAATACATCTTTCCAAAGTCATTTACAAACTCTGATTTCTTCAGCACACTCTCTCCTGCTGTCGTCGGGATGCACATAGAGCAGCGGTTCTCAACCTGTGGGTCGCGACCCCTTTGGGGGTCGAACGACCTTTTCACAGGGGTCGCCTAAATACATCCTGCATATCAGATATTTACATTAGGATTCATAACAGTAGCAAAATTACAGTTATGAAGTAGCAATGAAAATAATTTTATGGTTGGGGGTCACCACAACATGAGGAACTGTATTAAAGGGTGGCGGCATTAGGAAGGTTGAGAACCACTGACGTAGAGTATGACACTAGTTCCTGGCCCAGGTTTTAATCTGTACCCATTAGTCATACCTTCTATCTGTCCTGTCCAGGATATGAGTACAGGCATGTTCACTGTGTATAGCAGTGTGGGGCTGATAAACGGTGTGTATCTGAAACCATGCAAAGCAATTACAATTATCCATGGGGAGAATTATGATTGTTCCATGACCGTTAAAATTTTTGTTAAAACACCTAAAACTCTTGTTTGTTAATGCATATTGGAAAATAAAAATATTAAGACTAATACTTATTCAGTACACAGTAAGTTAAAACATTAGAAACATTGAGCATTAAAGTGCTTATTTTCTTTGAAAAACATTTATCAAGAATAGTTTGAAGAGAGCTTGCCTGCTTTTTGTGGTCGCACAATTTAAAATAGAGAGAGCATCTTTTCTGTGCTTCGGCAAATTTTCATACTCCTTTCTGAGTCTGCATCAGTTTGCAACGTTTTATCCTTTGTGCTTCAATGTAGTGAAATATGGTGAAGTTTTTGGCAATGCGAATTTGTTTACTGGCATCACATCCTCTGTGCATCTTCCTCCTTTTCAGCATAACCACGTCCTGCACGTGTGCCGATAAGTTTGCCTTCACTGAGTCCTGTCTGCACAGCTATTTCTTCTATCACTGCATCTACATTTGATGTTCATGTCAAGTCCAGCATCACTGCTCTTTGTTTCTGTCTCACTTTCATATTTGTTGGCCATTGTTGTAAAGTGTCATTGGGGTTCATCAGGGGAAGACCAGGAGGCTTGCGGGCTGTATGCGACCGAGTGACAGAGACAGGGACCAATCACTGACAGTTAAGGGAAGTGGCAGGGTTGGTCACTGGTCACTGGGCACATCTGTTATTAAACATAGTGACTTGTGGACTGGGGCCCTCCTGGTGGATTAGTATTGTATGCATTGGCTCCAAGGTAATAAGCCACAGTGACAGACATTTCAACTCTATGTGTGTGAACTGATGTTATTTAACTAAACTGTGGACAGTGGAATGCGTGCATGTTGGAATCGTGTGAGATGAGAGCTGCCTGCAGTTGCCGGAAGTTAACTATGAGGGAATTACATGTAGCATTCAAACTTCTGGTTTCTCTTAGAATAACCATGCGAGTAGTGTCTGCCCACCTTGGGACTTGGTTTTTCAGTTTGCCCATTATTAGCGGTTGTCAGACCACACTGGACAGTGTAGGATAGAGAACATTTCTTTCATTGCAGAAGTTCCACTGGATAGCACTCTGTAGCCAATGATCTATATTAGGTACATTATTATGGACATGGGGATATCAATAACATTGAAAATCCTTAATACTACTCTCTCTCCATTTGACTTATTCTTGCTTTTGTTTTCCTTTTTGTAGACTAAGATGAACTAGCTGAGATTCTGAGTAAGAAACGTTAGTGATGGTAGAACCTCTCTACTCCATGGCGTAGTACTTGAGGTTGCTATCTACTAGAGCAGTGGTCAGCAAACCGCGGCTCGCGAGCCACATGCAGCTCTTTGGCCCCTTGAGTGTGGCTCTTCCACAAAATACCGGCTCTTCCACAAAATACCGACTTCTGTGCATGGGCCACGAAGTTTCAATTGCACTGTATGTGCGCGCCCGCACGTGGTATTTTGTGGAAGAGCCACACTCAAGGGGCCAAAGAGCCGCATGTGGCTCGCAAGCCGTGGTTTGCCGACCATGGTACTAGAGGAACAGTTAGTCATCAAGAAGAAATTTCAGACACTTCTTTTAGCAAAAATGGTGGCGATTCAAGCAATTTCAACCTTGTTTTAAGTAATGATGGCAAAGATGGTGGTGATGATGGTGATGTTGGTAATGAGAGATATTGGGGCCAATATCGGAATCTCCATGCCAGAGACTGGTGGGTACCAAAGATATGTTTTTAATATCTGAGCATATAAATATCGGAGGGAGTTTTAGGATCCTGCAAGAAGAATGATAACATACAAATGAAAAGCTGTTCTGAAATTGCCAGAGCACTTGTCTCCACCACTTTTGCTTTCCTCAGGCATGCTTAACTATTTTTTCAATTACATACAAAATGAAATTCAAGTGTGTGTGAAACTTGGGTTAAAGTTGGTATTTTTTAGATCCTTTTAAATTGTTGGGTATCATAATTTAAACATTTGGCAAACTATCATGTGCTGTGCTGTCTAAACAAAATTTGAAAAGGGAAGGGCTGAGAAAAGTTGCAAATCTTAAATGCACTTTAGATAGTCTAAATATTTTTCATGTATTTGTTTTTATGTTATGGGTTTTTAATTATTGTTACCAATTATGTTTTTAAAAATTCATGCAGTTAAAGCCAGAGAGGAAGAAGAAATTATAAGATAACTTATAGCTAGATCCTGCTTCCAGTGATGTTAGAGTTTGATGAGGAAGAAAAATACAGACAGAGATAATGTGAGGGAATGGAGGTGGGTAGGTGAGTGGAATGTGGAAAAATAGGGGGAATTTTAAATGAGGAATGAGTGAGGTTCTAGGTTGTAAATGATGACACTGGAGTTAGTGGGTGAGTGTTTACATCACATATCCCCATTGTGGTTGCCAAGACTGGGATGCTGGACAGAGGGAGGCCTTTAAAGAATTCACTTCTATTGACTATTTTAAAAAGCAACCATTTGTTCAGCTTTACTTTATGGTATGAAATATGCTATTATTAAAAAAAACAAAACAAAACCCTCATACACCCCAGTGAGGTATGTGTAAATATTAACCCAGTGTTAACAAAGACACAAGGCTAAGAGATTTGCGGGGGAAAAGTGGCTTAGAAGGAGTTTCTGGTTTGAAACCCTATATTTGTGAATGTATTTTTAAAATTATTGTTGTTTTAAAGATGTCAGAGCCTCTTCTGGCAGATGGAAGGAACAAACTTTTTCTTTTACAGGCTTTGGAGATTTAGTGATGAATACTGAGCTATATTTGCATACAAATTATTGCCTTGACAAAGCCTGCTTTCTTGACACTGTGGCAATCTAGTTCATTGCTGAAGTTTCTGGGTTTTTTAAATTAATTTTTTAAATGAATTCCTTCTTTGTTTTTAAAGGCTGCCTGATTAACTTTTTCTATTCTGGAAGCTACCAGAGTGACATGACAATGTCTTTTGCTTCCTATTTTGGAAACACATGGAAATCATTTGAATCTTAGAGTTTTCACTTTTTTTTTTCTGGTAGGATTTTCTGCATTTTTATTGTTGTAAGTGATTTAGCCTATTCTTTAATTTTGAATGGATCACACAATCATCTTTATGTGTCCAGCTGTCTTTTGTCTCCAACAAAAGGAGACAAGTCTTAAATTGTTCACTGCTGAATAAGATTAAAATGATTTTAGTGTTATGCCATTAAAAAAACCCAAAACTTAGTTTGTCTTTTATGGAGGGTTCATCCTCATGAACACATTGCTCATACACAGAGTAAAATTTTCTCTCCCTCTTCACGAGAGGGTTTATTAGATTCTAAGCAAAAGTGAATAAAAGTGCGAGCTAGTGTTTAATCATTCTCTTGAGGACTAATTTCAAATAATTCTGTTAATTTAAATCAGTGATTCTTATCTTAATTGGAATCAGGAGACTAAGAATTTTTCTGCAAGCAGAAGACCAAAGGAGAACATTATACACACGCTCAGATCCGATTTTGCAAACAATTTCAGGAGATTCATAGAAGCCTCGAGTCTATTCCTACACCAAGTTAGGGAAGTGCTTAAGTTGCTTCTAGGAAATCTGTAAGTTCAAGAAGGAAAGGTCTCTTGAGCCATGTGACACTTCCCCCTTCCCCTGATCTCCTAAATTACATCGCTCTCCACCCACCTTCTCAAGCCAGAGCCCTGGAAACCTCTTTGCTCACCCTCTCTTCTTTGCCCTGCACCCATCAGTGAGTCCTGTCGCTCCTGCCTCAGACATGCATCTTGTATCCTCCGCACCTCTACTGCCACCACTGGAGTCCAGGCCTGTTTTGAATCTCCAATGAGTCTCAGGTAAAGACATCCCCAGTGGTCTTAAGCTTTCATCCTTGCTTTGATTGATTTTTTTTCTACACAGCATTTTGAGTGATCTTTCTAAAAGAGAACTCGGGTTCTGTCATATTCCTCTACTCTCCACTGCCTGACATGCCCCACGGCTTCCACATGCACATAGACTAAATCCAGACCACCAACCAAGGCTGTGCACAGCCTGCTTTTCCCGACACCCCAGGTCAACAGGCCGAGCTTGTTCCCCATTTAGCAAGATTGGCTTGGAATGTTCTTCCCCTGGTACCGTTGCATCTTGCTTTCTCTTCTCAACCCTGTCTCTTCCACAGTGGAGACTACATTTTGACCTGTTTCTTGCCTTTTGTCTGTTCATCCTCTAGAATGTATGCCTTTGTAGGGGAGGGGATGCATATGGCTGGTGTGTGCTCTATCTCAGTGTCTTCCGAAATACCTCCCAGGTAGGAGGCTCTTAACCCATGCTTAATGAATAAATGAAAGACATGCAAAGACCTAAAAAGTGTTTTTGCCTTTACCTTTCCTCCCAAATTTGGCTTTATGCTCTTCCTTCAGTAATTCATTGAGAAGTTCATTCATTAATCACTTGAACATCTTTCACTATAAAATACTCTCACAATATATATTTTACATCGTTAACTCATGGAGGACTGAGTTTGGGGGGGAGGGGGCAAGGGATTAATTCAGACTCTGTGCGAATGCCAACTTAGAATAATTAAGGCTCTCTT
This sequence comes from Myotis brandtii, assembly GCF_000412655.1. Classification (NCBI taxonomy): domain Eukaryota; kingdom Metazoa; phylum Chordata; class Mammalia; order Chiroptera; family Vespertilionidae; genus Myotis; species Myotis brandtii. The sequence continues at coordinate 4,624,586 of NW_005360187.1, read as the reverse complement.
TCTTCTTTTTGAAATACTTTTTCTCTCAACATTTGTATTTGTTACAGAAGAGATTTATCATTGTTATTAAAAGAGCAGAGAACAATGTTATATTCTGATCTTTCTGAGCTCCAATAAGGGATGGTCTACATGCTTTTCATTTGAAGTGCAAGCACTGCCTTCCATGTGCGAAGGGACAGCATCATATACTAGTATTTATTTTTTTCTATGCCTTTAGCTGGATCTCTTTTAGATTAGGAACTCAGGTGGGCTCTTTGTTCATTTGTTTGTTTGTTTTAGTGATAAATTCATTTCCCTCAATGGTTTTTACGTAAGTGCAGTCTGGTCTGATCCAGTGGTCTGTCAGGAGCTACAGTTCCTGAAACACTTGAAGGATTACTTACAAGAAAGAATTGTTTCTCAGATTAAGCAATGAAGAGGCATGTGTGCCAAGTACTCTTTCACCAAATACTCACTGAAGGCCTACTCTGTAGAAAACCCTGTGGGTGGCACCAGGGGTGCCAGTAAACCTGTCTTCTAGGGAACAGTTCCTGTCCTCTAAGAATGTTTTCCCTGCTAAGCATTCTCTTTATGTCTTTCTCCTGTTTCCTGCCTCACATTGCCTCTCTATTTTCTCCCACGAAAGAGTCTCTCTGTCGCCCATGTGTTTGCCTTCACCTGGTGTCCGTGAAGTGTGGGTTTCTTCATTGGCTTGGCCAGCTGTGCTGACCATCTGATGGAAGTTGGAGTTCCAGTGGCTCTCCAGTGGCATAAACAAACCCACAGCGGGAATCCCAGTTTTCTGGGACCTGCTGGAACTTGTCCTGGGAGGACTGTGTTCATGTGTGAGCATGAGTTTCAGCCTCGTCACCCTGTGGGATAGACACTCAGAGTGCTCTCTCCTCGTTCACATGTTGGTAGGATATACATGTGTGGAGGGTGTAAATGATCGATCTTGCTTGTGGTTTTCCAGCAGATCTCCAGTAAATTGCAGAGCTTTTATATTACTTTCCGATCTACTCTAAAAAGCTTTTCACAGAGTTTTTGAAGTGATTCTCATAGCAGAATATATATGTAGTTTTAAAAAATATCTTTTATTGAGGATGATCCTTAAGTATTTCTTTTGGCTGCTGAGTGCATTTTATTCCTTTTCTTTGAAATATCCCTCCAACGCTTAACCCTGAGGAGCACTCTTTCAGCATTGTCATTTGGCCTGTCCCCACTCCCATGTTTGCACCTTATGAGTGACAGAACTTCCTTTTTCAATACTCTTTTTACTAGAATTATTTAAATTACACATTTCTTTGTATCTCCAGGATAATAGCAAGAATACTATATTTTTTAGAATGGTTACTCAGAGACCTTTCAAGACCTACCAGTAGACCTGACCTCCATGGTATTAGAAAGGGGGAAAGGGATTCTTGGAAAAATGTTTTTATTGCTTTTTAATTGACAAATGGCAGATACTTAGTATGTATTCTGGCATTCTTCCCAACCTCATGGCCATGCAAACTAATAAACCCCTCTATTCCTCCCTCCCGATCTCTGCCAGGGCCTCTGAATCCTCTTCAACACACCGTTCTAAGCAGCTACTACATGTTAGTTGGAGTTAGCAAAAGAGGTGAAACCTACTTAACCAACTTGCTCTTGTTGCTGTAAGGACAAATGAATGATGAGAGAGCCCCCACCAGCCAGCAGTGATGGTCTGGTACCCACTGCACAACCAAGGAGGCTGGTGCCGTGGAAAAGGAGAGAGGGCTTTTTGGCAGTTACGTGTTCTGGTCCGTAAGGGACATATATCACATTTGCTCATAAATCCTCGGCCAGAATTCCTTCAGCTTCACCCAACCACTGAGATCCAGGACACATAATTCTATCATGTGCCTGGACATGGCAAGAGCCTCAAGTAGTTGGCAAATAGCATTAATGATCGCCACATCCCAATTGATGCATTTCAATGCTTAATTTCTCAGCACAGTTCATTTATCAGAATGCCCTCTTGCTTTGCTCATATAATAGGATGCTTACCTTTTGTTTAAAAAGCAGAAACCTTCTTCCAGTATCTCTATGTTTAGGCAAATGATGCTCAGGATTCCCAGTGAGCACCCCTCAAGTATTTGTTCTATGCAATGTTCTACAAAGAAAGAAACAAGTAAAATTATAATAGTTTTATTCTTGACCAAATATGAGAAATGCTGCATAGTGTCTCTTCTTCTTGGGAAGTCAGAATGAACATTAGCACATTAAGTATCCTGCTGAGTAGTGCTGTAAGGAAACTTATTTTACTTCATTTCATTCAGTGTTCCTTAATCATTTTTTGACCAGGAGGTTGTTTTTCTGTGTGGTGTCTAATAACATCTCATGGACCCAGCACTCTGGTGAATCACTGTAGCAATCACTGTAGTAGGTACATGGAGACTTTTATGAGCGTGGGAGGCATTGAAACAGCGAAGACAGTTTTACCACATGGCCTTAGCCAGGACTTCTACTTTATAACTCTGTGACCTTGGTTATATAGTTGTACCTGTTCAGTTTCAAGTTCTGAATGTGGAAAAACGGGCATGATAGTATCTACTTTAAAGGACATAGTAGGCAGCGAACAAATATTACATAATCTTTCTTTCCCCTTCTGCTATTATTTACTTTACCCATAAGTTTAGTTTCATATAAGCATAACTCTTGCCAATTCTGATTCTCTTAGGATGATCAACACAGGATTCCTCTGCCTTGAAGAATACACAGAATCATGTGTGAAATTTAAACCAAAGAATCCGCCGCCGCCAGGCTGCAGGGTCCTTTTTCCTTTTCCTTTCTTTGCAAGCAGCCTGTTTACTTCTCCCTGTGAATGTAGTTCTCACCTCTGAGCAGCCAGTGCAGTGAGGGATTCTGGGATTGCTCAGGGCGGATCTGCCTAGAACAGGACTCCTGGCTTCTCTGCCCCCGGGTGATTGACAGCTCACTGTATCTTTGGCCCAAAGTGTTCTCCAGGACAAAACATGGGAATTCTTATAGATATTCATGCTTGCCTTGAGACCCAGGTAGGATCAGAGTGCTACCATTATCTTAATCACACTTTCCTGGAATTGATCACATTCTGAAAATCAAATTTGCTTAAAATTGTATCCATGCCATTTATGCTTATGGTTGATGCATATCTCATGGTCTTCATTGAGTTACTGAAATGGTTATGTTAATATCCAGTAAAGAAAGATGTGGCCCAAACTGGCAAGCTGCTTCATCAGAATTGTGTTTCTTAATTTTGGGGATTAACATTTCTACCTTTCGTGCCTATATTAATGAATAGTAGATTATTTATTAAGATGCCATCTATTTGGTACACAGCTCCACAACTGTGCTATTGACATTAAATAAATTGAATCTTCTCTTTAAAAATACCTCACAGCCCATCCTGTTGTTTTTGAAGTGACATTAAGAATTACTTTAAATAGTAGGTCTAGGATTATTTGTTAGAGCAATTAATTCATTACAAGGGTCTGCAGAAGTTCTTTGCATGTCACTGAACTGATTATTGATCTGCAGTAGAAATGAATATAGACTCTTCTTTATTATTAGTCTAGAAGAATGACTAATCCTTTGTCGTGTCATTTGATACAGACTTACTCCATATTCACATACACACATGCTGACCAGCCTCATCAGAATCAATGATATTTTGATGGTTTGATTTATTTTAGTGACTTTTATAATCAGAATCCCTAGGATAGATCGTATATAGAAAAATAAATGGGAGCAAGTCTGAGAATAATATTCTGCTGTCTTCTTGAATTAATCATCTAAATTAGTACATTTCCATTTCTCTGTCACCACTCTGTACTTAAATATTTCATATTTGTCATGGAAATGCTCATACAATTATTTTTTAACCATCAATTATTATCCTTGATGAGCAAGTTTTGAACTTATCAAATTAATTTTGAATAAAAAGTGTAGCAACATAACGAACATTGGATGCAGTTGGGCAGAGTCTCACTTTCACAAAATCTCACTTTGTTCTTGACTCCACCGGGCCTTTACGGTTGCTTCCATCATTCATGAGGCCATAGGGGAGCCACAGAAAGGACACATCCATCTCGTGTTCCATGCCCATTGGTGGTGACTGCTCAGAGGTCAGGATTGACAAGGATTCTGAGTCTCTCTGTATCAGAGAGAATTATGCAGTGGAGTATTGCTATCTGCCAGAGGTTTAGCATTAGAACATGTGGCTGAGGTGCAACATTTTTTCATCTGACGTGTCATAAAAATAACTTTGGTTTGGAAAGCCAAACAGCTGAATTTCAATTCCACTTGTGTCCCTAACTGTGTGACTTTGAACAAATCAATTAATGTTTCTAACTCCCATTTTTTTTCCAACAAGGAAACTACTAGAGTAGATAATGCTTAGGATCCATCCCAGCTCTAAAATGCCTTGGTTGTATACACTCACTAGGACATGCAAGATACCTTGGGCACCTGTTAATTTGCAAAATCCTCAGAACTTCTTTCAGAATTACCAACTTTGGTAGATTGTTGTAATAATGCCCCTCGCTACTACATGAATTTGAGTGCTCACACCTCTTTTCAATGTGGTCTTTCCCCTCCTCCTATCAGGAGATGGAATTTAAGAGCATGGAGAGTAGAGGCCCAGTGCACCCACCTGAGCCAACTGAAAGCAGGTGCATGAGTGAGCCCAGGTGGGGCCAGCAGCAAAAACTACCCACAGAATCATAATAAGAAAACAAATGAAGGTTATATTAAACCCCTGTGTTTTCAGGGTAGTTCAGTATGTGGCCATAGCTAATAGATACAGAAGTTCGGAAGTCAGTCAGTCAGTGGCTCTCCTGGGCTTGGAAGGCCTGACAGTAGCATTTGGCTATCAGCTGGGGGATCTCAGTTCTCCTCCATGTAACTCTTATTCCCCAACAGGCTGGCTGGGCTGTTCACAGCATGTTTATCTCAGGGTCCAAGAGGACAGGACCCAGAAGATACACATTCTGTTAATGCCTAAACATGGAAAGTCACAAGCAACACTTCTACCACATCCCACTGATCAAAGCAAGTCACAGGCCAGCCCAGATTCAAGGGGAGGGGACACACACTCTACCTCTCAATGCAAAGAGGAGCAAAGTCACTTTGCAAAGGGGCATATAGGATGGGAAGGATTCTTGGAGTAATATTTGTGAATAATCTTCCACAACAACTTGAGGTACTTGACTAGTGCAAAGATTCCATCTGATTTCTTTCTTTCACTGTGTGTATTCTGGGTTTGCTGTATGTCAGCAAGAGTTCACCGCGGGGCCTGGCTTATTGTCATAACACTGTCATGTGGCAAAAAACACTAAGTGTTTACATCCAAAAGGACAGAGACAGTCACTTCTGGGTTGGTGGTGAAAGTGGAGAGGAAGAGGGGTGTAAAGGCATTACCAGGTTTCTAGTAGTCCTTGGTGATATAAATGATGCTATGAGGAAGTCAATGACTCCCAATAATTAGACTGTCCAAAAGTAAAGGGATTTTTCAGTGTGTCTGACAGTGTAATCCATTGGCATCGATCGTAATATCTAACTTTACTTGAGTCTGGCAGCCCGGGGTAGCCGAAGTTACCTTGAAGCAACCCAAGTTCAAAGATGGAAAAGGGCCAAAATGCAGGCTCTGCACCTGGACTTGCTTCCTCCTGCTGATCCCCTGGTGCAAGGTGGTTCTCTCATTTCTGACGTGCTTGCTCTCAGGTCTCTGTTAGGATGAGGGCATACTCACCACCTCCTCTGCCCAGCACCGAGGCCCTCTTCCACCAGGGGATTGCGTGTTGCCTCTGCTTTCTTCATTCAAGGCTAGGCGTTTCAAAGCCTTTAGCAGTTTTGCATAATATCTTTGAATTTCATGAAATCCCTGATTCTCTTCCATGAAGAGAGGGACTCCGGGAATGGAGGGCATACTTTTAGTAAGAGGGTAAGCAAAGACTGGTCATGAAAGTTATAAAAAGCACGCATCACAGAGCTGTGGTAACAGGGACTTCAGAATCAGGCAGGCTTGGGTTGGAGTCTAGTGTTAGTCTCACGTTTGGTGTGTGCTGTCTTGCACAAGTTTGCTATTTTCTATAAGTTTCAATATCCTCAAATGCAAAATAGGAATTATAAAAGTGTTTTATGAGTTGGTTGGAAAGATTAAGTAAATGCAAGTACATATATAAATGAAAGAGTGATGTTGGTCAAAGGAGGAATGCCTAACAACTAACCATAAGTTATTAGACCATTTTCAAGGACTGAATTGGTCCAAATTTAGAGAAATAGTTGCTGGTTTTAGAAAATTGAAATGCCAGCCCATCCTGAACAGTTTATCTAACCCCTGGGCAGAGTCAGAGGCTGCCTCCTCTGTGCTCCCACAACATTCTGTACTGATTTCTATCAATGGCACTCATCTGTGTTGTAATGATCTGTTTACACTGCATGACAGTTTGGGACATTAGAGTGTGAACTCTTCAAGGTCAGTTACTCCGCTGTATTCATCTTGGCATCCTCAATTGTAGTACAAGCCCTGGACTGAGAGAGGCTTTCGTTGTGGGATGGATGGATGAGCCAGTCAATCTTGTTTGAATTACTCCCCCGTTTGTAAAGTCCCCTCTAGCTCTCATCTGCAGTAAGAATTCTTCTCTGACTTTCCTCTACTACAAGGAATCTCTGTTGACTGAAGGAACTAAATTGTAACTATTATCTTTCTTTTCTTTTACAAAGCCTTATTACTAAGTGGCTGTCTCTACTTTAGATGGCAGGGAGAGACCAGATTCCATGTGCTAATCTCTTTCACAGGTTTTCATGTGTGAGGTGTGTGGATCAACATATATTAAATTCATTTAATATGTGAATCCTCCCTTCCACTCACTCTAAAAATAAATGGGGGGGGGGAAATCCTCAGGTAAGGATTAACAAAATAAATTCATTTGAGTAGATTAACTTCTGTAAGGTTATCATTGCATGTTAGCTAAAGAGTCTCTTCAGAGGTGTTAATCTCAAGCAACACAGGAGAAGTGTGTTCTTATAGCCTATGTATGATATGGGAATTGTCCATTAGCAAAGCCTAAGAGTCTCCATATTAAATTACACTGCATCTGTGATATTACCTTAAAATCATTGGCATATGAACAGTGGTAGTAGAATTATAAGCGCTGTCTGCTCTTCTTCAGAATTAATTTGCTTTCCCTGAATTGTTTGTCTAGGAGAAACATGTAGCACATACCTACCATCTTCCAGCAATATGGTGTTTTCTTCTGAGGCATACGCACTTATTTTGAGAAAGTATTTTATTCTCAGATGAATTTGTAAATAGCACACGGATTTGGTGTTCTTGCTTGTTTGCAGATGATATGCTGCATTTTCCCAATTAGAGATGCCAAAAATGCCTTTGGCTTGCGTTGGGCAGAAACACTCATGATTTATTTCATGGTGTCAATAGCATAACATTTTCTGGTTGTGATTGCCCGTGTGTGTGTGTGTGTGTGTGTGTGTGTGTGTGTGTGTGTGTGTGATTGCTCTTGAAAGTATCAGAAGCATTGTAGAAGGTCATGTGTGTATGTGTTTGTATGCATAAGTGTGTATATGTATATACCCACACATATCTGATGATTTCAAATAAAAATATGCTTTATCATGCTCAGATATTTTTCTTGGACAGTTAAATTTTGTGAGATACTCTAATCTTCATCTAATATGCTATTAAGCTAGCATTACAGTCCTCAATTTAGGGAAACAAGAATAGGCCCCCAGTACTTCCGATTTCCCTTAGTTAGCTCTTTCGAATGAGATTCCTCTATATCTGGAGTTGACACTTTAAGGCCCATGAGCCAAATCTGGCCAGCCTCCTCTTGTTGTTTATAGCCACACCTATTAGTGTTTGCATTGTCTATGGCTGCTTGGGCATATGGCCCACCAAACCCTAAATATTTACATCTGGTCCTTTGCAGAAAAAGTTTGCTTACCTGCTCGAAATCCTTTATGAACCCGTTTATATGTCCAGGTAGCCATGGACTGATCTATCCAATTCGGAGTTTACTCATGGTTACCCTGGAACCCTTGCCTCACGAAGGTGCCCCAGGTTTCTCTGCTTCTATGTGTGGTCTGTGCCTCCCCCAGTACTGCAGCCCTCTGCCTCAATGCCTGCAGCCTGGCCTGGAGGGCAAGAGCAGCTTCTTTCTCTCCTTTGCTATCTCAGAGCCTCACATTGTGTCTACACTAACTGGTGCTCACAGTTTGCTGAGTGCACAAATGAATGACATTTCCTATTCATAGTATAAAGCAGTATTTTTCTATACATAGTTTATCTGAGATTCTGAATATTCTAGAAACCACTTCTTTCTAATTATAAAAGGATATTTATAAAGGATTTTACCTTCATAATTATATTTCCTTTGGGCTCATGTGAAAATTAGTTTACATTACAAATGAGTTTACATTTCCTTAGCTCTCATCCAACATTAGTTCTAACTATGCTGGATATTAAGGATAAATCTCTTTGAATTAAAAAAAAAATCTTGCAAACTATCCCAATCTTGTATAGATAATTGAAAAGTAAGTGAATTTCCTCAGGGTTCTAGTACTCCAAGGTGACTGATATCGGGATCTGGTTTATTATTTATTCATTCATCCCAGCAATACTTATTAAATGTCTCTGGTGGTATAGGCGGTGATGAAATATCAGTAAACAAGACTAAGTTCTCACTCTTGTCAAGTTTATTTTCTCACCTGGGAAGGTGGCAACCGACCAAGAAAACTACCAGCTAGTGGCAAAGGCCAAGGCAAGATTAACATAGTGATGTAAGAGTGAGTAAGCAGGTAGCAGTTTAAACCACCCAGCAGTTAAGTGTCCCACTGAGAGAGCAGCATTGGAATCAGAATCTGAATAAGAAAGAAGCGACCATATGCATCTTAGGAAGAACACACAGCCAGGATAAAGGCTGTATATCTGGGAAGGAGCTTACTGTGTTTGAGGAACAGAAAGAAAGCAAAAGTGACAGGTGCACAGTGTGCAGGAGAGGGTGGGGAAGGGGAGGGAGGTCGGGAGGTGGGTGGGCATTCGTCAGGATGTGCCTGTGGTGAGGTTTAGGGAGAGGCTCTTTTCTGCTATAACAGTGGTTCTCAACCTTCTGGCCCTTTAAATACAGTTCCTCATGTTGTGACCCAACCATAAAATTATTTTCGTTGCTACTTCATAACTGTAATGTTGCTACTGTTATGAATCGTAATGTAAATATCTGATATGCAGGATGGTCTTAGGCGACCGCTGTGAAAGGGTCGTTCAACAGCCAAAGGGGTCGCGACCCACAGGTTGAGAACCGCTGTGCTATAGCTTTAAAGCAGGGGTGGGGAACCTTTTTGCTGCCAAGGTTTGGATAGTTGGATATTTATAACATCACTCATTCACGGGCCATACAAAATTATCAACCTAACAATTAGCCTGCTATATTTGGTCAAACATTTAATGAACTCACCCCTAATGCCTTGGCAGGGCCAGACCAAATGATTTTATGGGCTTTATATGGCCCGCAGGCCAGATGTTCCCACTCCTGTTAGGAACTGAAGGACAGTGGTTGGTCCTGACTTTCTGATTAGAGTCTAGAATGGCCCAGGGAGTGTGGCTAGTCAACCTGCTACTGGCCAGGTCAACTACTCACACAGCCCAGAGCTCCAGAACTTCACCCTGTGTAGCTCCAGACCCATCAACCGCCTCTAGAGTTGTGTGGAGCCCACCTTTGCAGCCACTTCCGGGTTAAGACGCCTCTTTGGCCATCCTCTAAGTTCTAACAAAATGAAGAAAAATGATCATCCATCACCCATATGAACACTTCACCCATATGAAAAGTGGTCTTTATTTATCTTATGATTTGCATAGAAATGTGTGTGTGTTATGTGCAGATAAAATGGTTTATTAACAAAGGGTTGGGTTGCAGAGTATGTCCTAGTATATATCAGGTCAGCGTTGCTAAATAGGCTGGTGAAAAATAGGCACCTAGATGAGAATGTGTTTAGCCTATTTAACTGTTTTGTGACATGTTGTATTACCATTATTAATGTTTAATTAAAATAATAAATATATGTGATGTATTACTCTCTGGTTGGATATACTGCACAGGATAAAACATATGACAAATTCAGACATTTTTATTTGGTTCCATAAGTATTTTAAATCATTAGACATTTGGACAAGCCAATCCTTAGCATCAGATTCACAAAATGGACAGATAATACAATAAGATTTTTTATGATACTGAGAAAACCCTTTCAGATGTCATTGATATGACTAAAGTTACAAAGATTGTCAGATTCATCCCACCAGTGTTCACAGTAAGTAATTGTTTAAATAAAATGTTGTTTCTTCCCCACCCAGTTTCTTTGTGTGGATGGCTGGAAGCGTGCAGGGTCCTCATCTTGCTGTGGTTTGATGAAGTCAGGGCCCAGGGTGGGTGTAAATTAATGCAAGAAGGAGGAAGATGGGGGAAGGTCTCCTTTAACAAAGAAAAGCAACTAGTGGGAGTGGAGACTGGCGATCTGCTAAAAGGAAATGAAAGGAAATTCTTCATTTCTAAACGGTTCATTGACCCATGATAATAAAACAGCCCTGCCAAAGGATAATTATCTTTCTAAGTATCAGATGCCCTGTGGGTGAAGGCCTCCCTTCTCTCTTGAAAAATGAGCTCAGATTAAACAAATGCTCCTTTTCCTAGTTTACTGTTGACATGAACTTCCTGATTATGAGAAAAATTAATCAGCTTTCCCTCTTTTTTTCCTCTTCTCTTATGGAAAGCAGACCTGTCCGGCTGAGCTCACTGCATTTTCCCTGGGGCCTGAGTCCTATCAATGTTGTGATGGGCTAAAATGCTCAAGATTCTGGCGAGACTGTAGAATTGTGGTTTTATTATGACCTTTAGCTGCTTAGCTCCAGGCAGCAGCAGGTTCTCTTAAAACAAGAAAAAAGGAAAAAAGAAACAGAAAAGAACACTAAAGTGCTTTTTACCTCCTGCTGGTATCTAAAAATTAAACAAAAGTTAATATACCTTTTTTTTTTCCAAGTCCTCACCCGAAGATATGTTTTTATTGATTTTTTGAGTGAGAGGAAGAAAGGGATGGAGGCAGGGAGAGAAAAAGGGAGAAAAACATCAATATGACAGATTGTCTCCCCTACACACCCTGACCAGGAATCAAACCTACAACCTTTTGGTGTATGGGATGACCAAGCTACCAACCAACCAAGCCACCAGGCCAGAGCAAAAGTTAATATAACTTATGTGTATGCATATGTGTGCATAAGTGTATATATGTATATATCCACACATATATGATGATTTCAAATACAAAAGATAACTGAAGTTTTATTAATGATGTAACATTAAATATTAATTTGCTATCAACAAATGATCAAATGTATATATCATTTTTCTCTAGATCGTGTTGCTTGTTCAGACTAATAATGTAAATATGTTGACTTGTCAAACTTATAGAATGCATTAAGATACTTTTACAGTGGGGCCTTGACTTACGAGTTTAATTCGTTCTGTGATGGAGCTCGTAACTCAAATTACTCGTATGTCAAATCAAAAAGTGAACGACTGAGACACATGATGCTGGGCTGATGTTGTGGCGTTCACTGTGGCGTTCGCTGTGCCAACTAGCGGTGGGGTATCTGAAGCTGGCTCGTAACCCGAATTTTAGCTTGCAACTCAAAGCAAAAAATTGGCCAAGAGACGGCTCGTATCTCGAAGAACTCATTAGTCGGGACACTCGTAAGTCAAGGCCCCACTGTATTTGCAACAGCAGGGATTCCTTTTCGTAATTTAATGATTTACCTTTAACTGCCTTCTTTTTTTTTTCAATACTTTTTAAAAAAATTATTTTAGTGAGAGAGGAAGGGAGAGGGAGAGAGGAAACATCAATCGGCTGCTTCCTTCACACCCCTTACTGCAGATCTAGCCCACAACTGGAGCATGTGCCCTGACTGGGAATTGAACCATGGGACATTGCTCAACCAACTGGGCCTTTTAACTGCCTTCTTGAATTCTTAATAATCAGTTTGCAGAATCCTTGTCATAAATTGTTCAACCACATGATACATCTATTGGTTATAGGTGAAATGCACTATATGTTTTCAGAATGTCTACACTGGTTTTAAAAATAAAATAAATAAAACTACTATTATATTTTCATTACATATTTCTTCAAAGAGATATTGAAATTAAAATTTTAATCATGATGCTCTTGTTTGAGACACCAACTGGCTATTCTAGTTGCTTTTCCAGCCCAGTACCTCCGGCTGCTTAAGAGGCCAGAACTTTAGAATAAGGTCAGGAAATAATAGACCGGAAGATAGCTTGCCTCTTGGCATAATTATCTCAGCCAGCACTCGAGTCTCTCTGAAACACTAATGTTCCTTGTTCTTCTAAGAATTTCTCCAGCTCATCCCAGCTTCTCCTTCACAGTGCAATAAACCATGTTTATAAGTCTTCTTTGAACCCCTTAGAGTTTGGTGGTTGATAAATATTTGTTTCTTGATTTTTTGTCTTTGAGAGTTCAGAGACAAAAGGGATGGGGATGTAATCCTGTGGGCATACACTTTCTGGGAAAACAGCAAGCAGAGTGATCCTTAACAGACCTCACTGCAGATGTCCTGGTGTGTCCCCTTCGGCCAGTGGAGCGCTTCCGAGACCTGCGTCCTGATGAAGTGGCTGATTTGTTTCAGGCCACCCAGAGGGTCGGCACGGTGGTGGAAAAGCATTTCCAGGGGACTTCTCTTACTTTTGCTATGCAGGTGAGTGAACAGATGCTCAGAGATTAGTTTTCTTCCTTTTCAAACCCTAGCACTGGGCGTTGCCCCCCTTTGAACTGGCCAGCCTAGTGGGAAGGCGGCTGTGGTTATTCATGTCTGACATAATAGCAGAAAAGGATAGAACTAATCCAGGACCACCCTACTGTCCACGGACCCCACGGTAGACTGTGGAATATCAGCTGAGATCATGTCGGCAGCATTGCTTACAAGACAGGTGGGCGTCACGGACATGTAACCTAATGGGCTTCCCAGCATTCCATACCTTTCACTAGAGCTAGGGCTGGGCGAGACACTTTCATTCCATGGTGACTGTGTTTTAAACACTGCCTGGTTTAGCTCTGCTCAACTTCCAGTCGAGTTGAGATATGCAAGTTAGGTGGGGCCTGGCCTGCAGAGAGCAGACCTTTTCTCCGTCCATAAATCAAGTCTCAGTGATTGATTATGGATTGGTCAGACTCTACATGGATTGAATAGCTCGTGTGGCCAGCTGCCTGGTAAAGAAATGAGACCCCTGATCCCTGGAGACCCTCAGGCAGAGGTGAGTCAACACTTGTCAAACGGTGCCCCGTGGGTATCAATACATAGTAAAGTCCTTGTAGCCTTGAAAGTTGGTGACTCTACAATAACCCTTTGGGGGAAAAATGGATTATGGATTATTCCACAACATGAGACCTTGTAGTCGGTGCTTTAGCTGAACTGAATAGTTAACATCCTTCCTCTGCCCTCCTCCGCTCTCTACCAAATGGAACAGATAAAGAAAGTCAAGGTTTTCAGGTTATGAAAGGCTCTGACTAGAAATGCTCATCTGCTTCTCATAAAAAATTCTTTTTGGCCACTATGTCTGTGTTAATAGTATTTAAACTTCCCTGTAAAACCTGTGTGTGTGTGTGTGTGTGTGTGTGTGTTGTATGTCAAACCATTTGAATCTCCTCAAACAGTTAGGGTCAGGGTGGGGTGATCAAACTTATGCTACAAATCTTGTTTCCAGAGGGATTGAATGAAGGCACCTGGGGAAGACAGCTGTCAGCGTTTAATGAAATACTAACAGGAAACCCACACATACAGAAAATGGCTAGTACTGGGTATCTCACACGATTCACTACAAAGTTAATTCCATAAATACAGAACTGACTTGTGCTTTGAGTACCTTCAAACTTCTTTTAACTTCACCCCACAGTAAGATATATATTTATTTCACAATCATGTATACCCCCACATGCACATACATATAGGAAACCAGCATTTCAGAAGACAATGTTTAGCCATTCTATATATTCTAATAGATTTTGTGTTATTATCTGATTTGTTTTTAGTGTTGACACAACCCATTCCGTTGACTTCCTGACCTTCTGGTGGGTTGTGACTCCAAGTTTGAAAACCACAGGTCATACAGCCCTGGCCCCACCGCAGGGCAAGATTTCCCATCCCATTAGTGTAGGTCATAGTGGTAGGAAGACTTGCCTAAAGTTGCAGTGCTCTAGTTCAGCTTGGAATTTCTGATTGTAGACACATTGCTTGTTCTGAGATCCCAAAGCTGCTCAGCCCTCGCTTTGACTTTGTATGATGCCTGGTGACTGGGTGAGGTTGTTCATTTTCAATTAAGCAAATACTTCTGTGGGGCTTCAGAAAGCAGAGAGAAGGAGCCAGGATGGGCAAAAGGCCCGGCTACAATGAACACTCCCATCTCTCCCCCGCAAGGTCAGAACAGCCACGTAGGGCATGCTCTGGGATGCCAGTCCTGTATGAGACAGCCCATATTCTTGCTTAATGAATTATGTTTATAGCAGATTTCCTGAGTAGAGATTTGAAGTAGTCAGACCTTAATTAAACTACATCTGATTTAAAGATAACCAAAATGTGTGATACTTCACCTCCCTTTAATGCAACTGAAACCATAGCCAAGAGCAAAGAGCATGAAAAGTAGCAAGGGGTTGGCTCACTGGATAATTTATGTCATTTTTATACATAACTTCTGACTTACTCTCAGGTAGAAATGGAGAACTGCTTGGTCCCACACATTTGAAGCGAATGGTTCCCAGGAGAATAATGTAAATGGACACACAATGAAATTGGACCTAAATTATTAACAGGGGATATTTCTGAATAAGCTGGAGATAACCAGCTCCATTCTCACCTCTGTGTTTTTTCCCTCCTTGTAGGATGGCCCCGAAGCTGGACAGACTGTGAAGGTGAGTGCTCATTATATGCATACAAATGAATCAGGGGCGATTATGAGAACTAACAGAAACTCACACTGAGTCATGGCAGCACATTGCTGTTTCATTGTGTTATCTTCGAGGTCAGAGAGAGACCCTCCGTGTTAGGGACATAAATCCTGACGTTAAAAACTCTGCCAAGCAATATGTTTCCCATTAGTTTACAAGACGTTCACCTTTTGTAATAAAATCATTATTGGGCACCTGCTAAAACAGAAACTAAATCAAGGAGTCTTAAAACAGAAACTGCAGTCATGGGACTTCATGTGTGGCCATGCCCAGGAAAGAGCATATGTACTGGTGGGTGTGGATTTGTGGGTCCCATAGGAGCCTGGGCATCTTTGACACCCCTTCGGGCTTCCACACTGTCGGCTTTGCCTCTGCCTTCTCCAGTGAAGGGCTCAGGGATGTGGGAGCCCCAGGTTGTCCCTTCACTCCTCGCCCCTGCTTCTCTCTGTCCTCTCTGCCCACACAAGTATTTTTCCCTGCTTTGTACTCAATACCAAATTCTAACCTCATGGAGTCAGTGGAGCTCAAAGATGGGTTTTTAAATGTGTAGGAAGAGGAAAGGAGGATTTATTAGGATAGCCCCTGCTTCCCCAGGAAAGTAAAAGACTAAACACCTGCTGATGCCAAAGCTAGGTTTCAGCCCCTTCATATAAGTGCAAATTCCTATGCAGTTAGGTCCCCTGCCTAAGTCTTAGAAAACGCTCCCCCCTCCCCTGACTCTGGTGCTAGAAATCAGAAGCTAATCAGGCTGGGGTGCTAGTGTTATGCTTTGCAAAGTGAGGTCCCGGGGCTCTGACCCTGGCTGTCAGTGTGTCAGGGAATGCTTGGATCAAACAATGCCAAATAAACATAGTTCTCTTTCGATCTTAGTTTGTATGTGCCTTTAATGTTTAACTTAGCTACTGTGGAACTTTTAAAATAGAATGTCCAGGAAGTACTTTTGAGCAGGGAATGTCCTATAGGGACTGTCACCGAACTCCTTTTGATAGGAAAGAGCTGGCACCCTGTCTGTCCAGACCTGTGGTGTGATAGGGCAGAGGGGACGCACAGCTTTCCTCCACCTCGCTGCCCACTCCATGCCTGGCTTGTATATATGCAGATGCAAACAAGAAGGGTATAATCGGAGCAGCTGCTTTTTGAAACTGCTTCTTAAAATGCAAAGCACACATGTCTAAACCCGGTTACTAGTTTTTTGTAAAGAACGCAATATTCAAATGTAAATCCCAGCAACACCAGATTAGTTGGATGCATTATGCAATATCTATTTGATGAAATTTCTTCAGCCCTTGAAAGTGACACTATAGAGGCACAGCTGGTAGCATGGGAGAAAGTACAAACCAAATCAGTGGAATGCACAGATTGGTAATATGCACATACTAAACATATCCAATATGTATACGAACATATAGGCTGTACAGGATCTCAAAATCTCATTTCAGAATTCTGAAGGGGACATTAAAATTAGTTCCTGTACAAACAGGCTCTGGATAGAGACAGAAAGCAGATGAGTGGTTCCCAGGGGCTGGAGAGCGAGGGGCGGGAGTGACTGCCCGTGGGTAGGGGTTTTGTGGAGTGATGAAGATGTGGTGGAATTAGGTATTGGTGGTGGCTGTGCAATTTTGAGAATATTCTAAAAAATACTAAATTGTATACTTACACATGGTGAATTTTATGGTATTTGGATTATATCTCCATTAATAATAATAATACACATATTTAAAAAAACAAAAATAAACAAGCGACTACAATAGTGACTATTTCTGACGTCCCAAATGTCTGGCCAAGTTTTTTAAATAGTTTTGTTAACTTAAACGGTGAGGATAGAGTAATTCTCGGCATGTAGTGTCCATATATAAAATGTGGAATATGGTTATCATCACCACCATTATTATTTAGCTTAATTTTTTTTACAGTTCTACTTTTTAAAAAATCAGTAGATTATATTGTCTTGGACATTTTTCAATTGTTTCTAACAGATCACAGAATGTTCCTTATCTGAGTTACTGCACATACTAAACCATCTCTAATTCTTTGTGGAATATGAAATGGTTAAAAGAAAAAAAACAAACATATGCATACATATAAAAACCTCAGTGGGTGACTGAGTTTGAAAATTGTCCTTTCAGACCAAATCTGAATCTGTAAAGTTGGCGAATCTATGTTTTTCCAAGTGTCATTTTTATACTACCTGCATGAAAATTGATTTTGGTGTTAGTTTTTAAAAGAAAGTTGATGCCCAGCCCTTATTCTAAACCTCCTGGGGATCTTCACTGTTAATAAGCACACCCATGATTCTCTTCAGGGTGTAGATACACAGTAGGTGGTGATGGCCACATCAGCTTGACCAGCGGACGTCAGCCTTATAGGCAGCCCCTCCTGGTAGCAAAGCAGCATCTGCCATAGTCAGCCATCCCATTTGGAAAACTACACAAGTCTGAGCCCTTCATGTTTTGCAATCCGCACGGTTGCGCGTTGCCGGGCAGCATTTGCCAGCCTGCGCTGGAAAGCACAGTGACCATCCTCTCTCTCTCTCTCGCCTCTGTGTTGGCTGCTGGTATCCGCATGATGCCAGGGCTCCAGGCCCTTTCTGCCTCATGCTGGGTGCTAATAGCAATACGCCCAGTAATGACCTCTTCCCCAAAGCTAGTGCTGTTACTGTCAACACCATGTGCCACAAAGATCGCCTGGTGAACACAGAGGCACTTTAGTGTTTTTTTGTTTCAGGGGCTTTAAATGTTGCTTTGCAAAGAAACAAGGGTGTAGCGGGAGAGGGAAATATTGAAGTAAAAAAGCGACCACTTGTTTCTTGATTGATTATTAACTCTGCTTTTGAGGTTAAAACTAGCGGAGCTCTGCTCTCCACCAGGCTACTGTTGCCGAGATTTGGGTGTCCCTAGGAGTCGAAAAAACAACCTCTTTCTTCTGGTCTCAGCCATATATCACCGTGTCACCTTACGCAGGCATAGCTGTGATGGCTGCGTTTATCAGCTGTCCCTGACACCCCTCCCACTGGAAGCAGCCCTCCCCCCCCAAAAAAAAAGGCAAGAACTCCTTACTCTGTTGCCTTATTTGATTTCCTTCAAGGCATTCTCCACCGACTTTTATCTGTGTGTGTGTTTTTGTCCCTGCACCCTTGTTGTCCCTGCAGTCCCTCCAGACTGGGAGCTTCCTGAGTACCTGCATTTTGTCCTCGGTTGTTCACTTTGATCTCCTGGGTGGTGCGGGGAGGAGATGGAGATGATAATGGGACTTCCCTTGATAGAACAAATCACTGCTCCTGTTTCTACCTTCAGTTGACATGAAGTAGCAGATGATATGTACTTGTCTTCCTGTTTGCAGTCAGGGGGCTGGATATCCTGGAATTTCCATCAAGAATATCCCGAGTTCCAAGGTGTCACTGACAAAGAACAAAATTTCCACCATTCGAGTATCAAAACCATACTCCAGCGTGGGATTCCAGCTAGCCAGCTCCTTAAGGCAATGTTAGCTCTCTCCTAGTAAAAGGGATGCTGCTGAGTAAGTTTAGTGTCAGCTATCTTTTGGAACAGTTGAGTGGGAGGGAGTTTGAGGTATATTGGAGAGAGAGATTTGTGGCAGGAAGATAATCTACAATCTCATAAGAGCTATTTATAGATTATGCTTGCTTACACTCTTCTGTGTTTATGGTGCTTGAATCCTCCACTTAGATATTTAATTTTAAGGTATTAATGCAGTGGGAAGTGTTTCTTAATAACTGTTGAGATATTAGCAATTACTTTTCAGATTGCTTAGGGAAGAACAAGAAAAGGATTCTTTAAGGAAGTGTGATTAAAACAAACAAACAAAAGGAAGAAACGAAACTCTTTCGTTCACTGAGGAGTTTCTGTGGTTCTAGAACAGATTTTCTACATGGAGATTTGGTAATCATTTTTTTTTCTTTTTTGTTAATACTTATCTGAAGAAACAGTTTCCATTGCTTTTCAGAGAGAGTAGAAGGGGGAGGGAGAGAAAGAGAGACACATTGATGTAATAGACACACATTGACTAGTTGCCTCCTGCGCGCACCCCAACCAGGGCTGGGGAGCAAACCCGCAACTCAGCCCTTGACTGGGAATCAAACCAGTGACCCTATGGTGCTCAGGCCAACACTCTAACCATTGAGCAACACTGGGCAGGGTGATAATCGTTTTAATTCCTGAACACAAAGAACATTTTAGTTCTTCATAAAGTCCAACAGTTAATGTAGTTTGGTGTCAGTCAGAGGTTCCATAGCAATATTAGTTTTACTAAATTACTAGCTGTGTGCCTTTAGGCCAGCTGCTTAACCTCTCTGAACATGCATTCCCACATTTCTCAAAGGGGGGAAACCCTACTTACTGTATTGAGTGATGGTGAGAAGAAACCTACATGAACAGATACAGCCTACCATATACTGTCCCTGGGGCTTTATGCATGTTTTTTAATTGTCATCTTACCCTTAGTTTCTTAATTAAAATCATACCCTTAGTTTCTTAGGCGAAAGCTAGGCTTCAGGAGACTGTACCTGGCATTGGGATTGTTTGTGGCCTTGATGAGTTGATTTACTTTTTATACACTGAATTCTCTCACTACGACTTATTGCCTTTTAGCTTAAATTCTTGAGAAATCTTTCTCTTGAACATATGAATTGTGCTACTTGAATATCTAGTTTGAACTTGCTATAAAGTAACCCCTTGAACATTCAGAAATCTGTCTTATTAATTGGGAGGAAAATCTCTATCCTGATATTTTTAGCCTCTGGTAATGAGCAAGACATGGTTCTGAGCCAGTAGTACTTCGCAATGACATGAAGTTGGTTTTCACAGAACAGAAACCTGCCTGCCCACTGTGCAGAGCTGAGTCAGTAGGTGGGGTGTGGGAGCCAGGACTCTGCATTATAAGAGACACCCTCAGTGACTCCCATGCATACGTCCCTCCAAGTGCAAAGCCACTCACCAGAGAAGTGACAAGATGAGGAGGAATCTCCACACAGCAGCTTGATTTCAACCCAAACTGATTCTCTATGCACAGAAAGGAGAAATCGACAGTTTAAGAATGAAAATCATTTCACTTGACTGTTATTTATTAATTTCATCTAGAGAAATTTCAAGAGAGCAATAATTTGTCGGAAAACTTTTTTCCTTTGATGAAAGCCGCGGTGAAAGTGTCTTGCCTAAGTTGACACCTAATGCATGGATTTACTGCGGGAAGAATTAGTATCTTCAGGATGGAGTAGCTTTTATGTTGTGGAATTGCCTTACAATTTACATCTCTGCTCACAGAATGAATCCAATTTGCCTGAGTTCGGTAAATCAAAAACAATGTCTGTGCTTAGGGGTTTGGGTGTACATGTGGGAGGGGGACACCTCCAAGCCCACCTCCCCCTCTGGCAGGTACATGTCTCCTACCCTCCCTCCCCTCCTAGTGACTTGGAGTCAAAACCCCTGGCCCAGGCTCTCCAGCCAGTAGCAGGGACCATGGCCCTCTTGTCTCCTGTGGGAAACTTTCTCTCTCCTACTAAACCCTCAAGTCCTCTTCTAAGTGGCTATTAACTCATTGCATTTTTCCATTTCCAGTTGGTTAATTTTTATTCACATGATGCCATTTGGGTCAAAGCACGGAAAGAAAGATTAACCAAGCCCCTTGGTATTCTCCTGTCCCTATTTATTACATTTCTTGCTCTTTCAAGCTCACAGGCAGCTTAGGTGGGTGACATGGGAGGATGTTGAAGATGGAGTATGTCATCAGGATTAAAATATTTTGATGAAGAGGGAGGACCCTGGCGGCAGACAAACTTGTTTCAATCCCAGAGACATGGTCTACCAGTTGTCTGACCCAGCAAGCGTCAACCATCCTTAGTTCTAGCATCCATTTGCAGATTTATAAAGCCAGGGATCTTGATAGTATCCAACTTCCTAGCATTGTTGTGAAGACCAAATTGATTAATGCATGCAAATACCTTTAAAATAGTACTTGGGGTGGGGGTGGGAGGGAAGGGGATCTTAATATATGGTGACAGAAGATTTGACTTTGGATGGTGGGCACACAGTGCAATATACAGATCTTATAACATAGAAACACACACCTGAAACCTACATATTTATGTTGACCAATGTCACCCCAATAAATTTAATTTTAAAAGAGGAATAAAATAGTACTTGGCATGTAAGAACATCTCAATAAACGTTGGTTATTAGTTTTATAATTTTCACTTAATCCTCACAACCCTCAAAAGTGGGCCTTAATAGTTTACCCTTGGGGAAACCAAGCTTTATAGAGGTAAAGTGACTTAGGAAAAAACACTCATAGTTGGCAGGAGAGGTGGGATTCAAACCCAGACCTTTCCAAAGCCCAGCTCCCAGGATATCAAGTGGCCAGCTGTTCCTACACACCTTGCACGAAGCCAGCACGGTCAAAGGTCTGCAGGAGAGGTTTTGTAAATATCTGTCACTCTAAAGACAAATTCATCTGTACTGCTTTGCTCTGCTTGGAATAGTAACAATACCCAGAGGGCTGTCCTTGCTTAATTTATTGCTAAGGTGAAGGTTAACTAACTTAAATGTTGTTTTATTGCTGCATGTCATTTTTTAGCAGAATTCTGTTTTAGATGTTTAGTTTTCTATTAGTGCTACCAAACAAATTCCTTTAGCAATTAGAGGCTCTAACATAGCAAAGTGGATAATTATGAGGTTTGTAACACAAAAAAGATGTAGCAAATACTGCAGACACATTCTTAATGACAAGTAGACCCTCTCTTACATGTGTGCTCAGAGTTTGGGGTTTTATTTAATCACTTTCAAATCCAAGATCCTGTGGAAGTCAAAGTGCTTTATAGACCCTAAAAATGCTACATAGCTGTCAGGTGTTATTAATCAGAATCACCTCCTTACCTGTGTCGATGTGGTGAGGGCAGTTACTCACTAGTGCCATTTGCTATGGGACACTCGGTGCTCAGGAACCATTGAAGGAAGTCCTCTCTCTCTCACTATTTTGCTCTGTATGTTTTGGCCTGGGAAAGAATTTATAAAATTTTCTAATTCCATAACTAGCCCATTGTAGGTTCAAAGTTTTAAACCTGTGACATCTAAATAATCGGCTTGTCTAAAATGTCAGTTCTGTAAAAGGGGTTAAAAAGGAAAGAAAAGGTAAAATTAACTCAGATCAATTAATCATGCCACAAGGATTCTGTAGTTTTGATTAAATACAAGAGCTCGATTGGGGCTCAGTAGATGAGCCATCTGGTCTAGACCACACCACGCACCTTAAGTACAGGATGGGGAGTGTGCAGCCATGAAGTAATGTGTGCTTTGGTCAAAATTGGCCCCTTCAGTCCAGGCAGATCCAGATGATGCTGTGGACTTTGCTTTGGGAGTTGTTAACAGGAGAAATAATAAAACATAAAATCAGGTTACTTAAAGGCTACGCACATAAGTTTAAAAAATGCAAATCTGTATGGCACTTAGAGAAATGGACACGTTTAGGGTCAGGATGCCCCAAGGGAGGTCGCGAGGAGAAGGAGCCACCACTGGGTGTAATGGTACCAGGGACCTTCAACACCACAGATGCTGTTCTATTCTTAGGTTGGTTAATGTGCATCGTGTATCATTACATTATTTATATGTTTAATATCTTGATATTGTAAATGTATTTTAAAATATGTAGCTATCTCTATAATTGCTATTCCACAGGGACCTCATTGGATGAATTTTTCATTAAGAAATGACTATTAACATTCATTCTGTTCACTTTATATCTTCAGGGTGGAACTAGTTCTCATATCTCCTATTTCCAAATGGCTGATGATGGGGCCCTGAAATTGATTTTTGAAAGGCCCACCATTGCTTCTAATGGTTTCCCAGATTCATGAACCGCTGTTTATATAAATACATTTCAGTTCTTGGCTCTGGATGACCCAGATTTGATTTTCACTCCCATATTCATTTTGAATTATTTAGTCCCTTTCAGGGACTCTTTTTTTGCCCCTTTTGCCAAAGCCATTGATAAAGTAATTCTCAAGCCCCAAAAGGGCAGCTAGAAGTGTAAGGATTTGATGACTGAGCCTGGGTCAGATGGAAACCGGCTTAATGAAGAATAGATATGGCAACGCGCAGAGCCACAGACATGAAAGAATTAGAATAATGACCTTCCTGATGACAGACATTTGCATGAGAAATGTTGGGTTGGTGAGGATCTGCAGTGGCCCTCAGGCCAGCACAGTGAGAACTCTCCCGCCATCCACGTGAATTATGGGAGTGCTGGGAAAGGGTAATTTTGAAATTCTAACTTCACGTGTCATGAGCTATAGTCTCATGGCAGGTCCGCTCCCTGGAGAAGCCTCCCATCCACCAGGATCAGGGAAATAAAGACACCAAGGCAGGAATCCAATAGATTCATCCCAAACCTCAGCGGGAAAGGACAAAACAGTGGTTCCAGATCCTTCTAAACTCAGTCAACATACAGATAATAATGTTGCATTCTGGTAATGCAAACCATTGCTCTCCCTGATAGTTTATTCTTCTAAATAAGATTTCCTTATTCCTGATCTTACATGAAAAATGAGCATGAAGTTGCTTAGGATGCTGACCTTGCCTAAGTGATTTAGAAGAATAAACAACATTGAGTGAACAAAGCAAACTCACCAAATAGACTTTTACTTCTTGGTGAAATCCATTTAGCCTAATGTTCACATTCAAACCGCCCACCCTGGGTCTGTATATCACTACCTGTTCCCTAAAATATATTTCTTAACCTGCTGTGTAGGCACCCTGAGAAGCAGCCCAACAGGGCCTCCTCTTGGTGTTTCAGTTCATCTGTTGGTTATAAATGCTATAAATTCCCAGATGTAATCAGGGTCTAGCAGTTATAATTTTGATGAAACTGTTCAGCCATGGAAAGAGTAAATGCGATTCCAAGCTCAGCTCTGTCATCAGATGGCCAGAGATGGAACTCACTCTTGAGGAAGATACTCAGAGCCCCGGATAACTCAGAATCCCAGAGGGGCAAGTGACCTTGGAAGTCATGTAACATCATCACCTATGGTACAAATGATCTCCCTCTGTAACCTTCAAATTGGTCCTTGATCTGCTGCTGTACCTGGAGACCAGTTCTGAGCAGCTCTGATCTGTGGTTGATGACAGTTTCCTCACTGCCGAACCCTGCTCCTGCCTCCCAGGAAATGAGCATCCTTCCTGCTCCTGTTTTACTCCCTGGCATTCAGTCTTGAATTTGTTATTCCAATGCCTGCTACGTGCCAGGTGTTTTCACAGGTACTGTCAGACCAAGAAGAATGAGACCCAGTCCCTGTCTTTAAGGAAAGTCTTTAAAATAAATGGTGTCATGGGGAAGACTGGGGAGGTTTTGAAGTTGTGTAGCTCATATTAATTCCTCTGCTAGTGTTTATTGCCTGCAATGTGTTAGGTGCTGCTGGGCACTGGGGTACAGAGGAAAGGAGGCAGACAATTTCAGCTTATTGTTTACCTTCCTTTTGCACCCAAATGAACAAATAACGTGATTGCAGATCTTGAGGGGTATTAGGAAGGCTGTGAAAGGGATTTCCCAGGGGGCAGTGGTTGAATAGAGGGGTCGTAGCTGCTTTAGAGAGGGTGGTCCACCCCCTGGACAGGTGACCTGTAACTGAGACCTGAGGAGTGACAGGATTGAGCCAGGTGAAGAGTGGGAGAGAAGCAGCTTGTATTTTGGGCAGAGGAGGCAGCAGTGCCGGTGAGCTGGCACATTCTAGAATCTAGGACAGTGATGGCAAACCTTTTGAGCTCGGCATGTCAGCATTTTGAAAAACCCTAACTCAATTCTGGTGCCGTGTCACAAATAGAAATTTTTTGATATTTGCAACCATAGTAAAACAAAGACTTATATTTTTGATATTTTATATATTTAAATGCCATTTAACAAAGGAAAATCAACCAAAAAAATGAGTTCGCGTGTCAGAGGTGATGGTGTCATAGGTTTGCCATCACTGATCTAGGAGATTATGGAAGGCCCGGTGGCTGGAGAGAGAGGTGATGGGCAGTAAGTTTGAAGAGGTGGATAGGAGAGAAGTTATATAGGGTTTTGTACATGCTGCGAGAAGTTTTTATTCTACTTTAAATGTATTCGGTGTTTGGAGTATATTCTAAAGCAGTGTTTCTCAACCTTCTGGCCCTTTAAATACGGTTCCTCATGTTGTGACCCAACCATAAAATTATTTTCATTGCTACTTCATAACTGTAATGTTGCTACTGTTATGAATCGTAATGTAAATATCTGATATGCAGGATGGTCTTAGGCGACCCCTGTGAAAGGGTCTTTCGACTGCCAAAGGGATCACGACCCACAGGTTGAGAACCGCTGTTCTAAAGGCAAAGGATATTTCATTTGCACCAAATATGATGGGTCACCCTCATTGACTTGTGTTTTTAAGTTTCTTAGCCCACTTTCTAGAACTTGAATATTTGTCTCATATCTGTACGGGCGCCGTGGCTCTCTCCCCAGTGTACCTTGTGCGCTGCTCCATTATTCAGCAGCCGAGAAGGTAGGACGTGGTTGAATCCATCTCTAGTCTCAGGTGTGAACCCTGTCTGGTCTAATGCAGGGATCCGCAAGCTTTTTTTGTGGAAGGCTAGATAGTAAACACGTTAGGCTTTGCGGGCCAGGTGGTCTCTGTCACAATTATACAGCTGCCTTTGTAGCAGGAACGCAGCCCCGGAAAATATGTAAATGAACTTGCATCAGTGGGTGTGACTGTGTTCCAATAAAACTTTATTTATAGAAATAGGCAGGGGGCTGGATTTGGCCCAGGGGCTATAGCTTATCTATCCGTGTCCTCAGCCAATGTTCTCTGCCAGAGCAATGACTTCATTCATTCCAACCTAAGCCACGTAGAGGGTCGGACTTCCTGGGCTTTAGGGGTGGTTGTCCCCAGCCTTTTGGAGGACTTGTCTCCATTGCTGGCGGGAAGGGGTGCTTTCTCAATCACTGCCGCCCGATTCCTAGGGCCACCTCCCTCAGAATGGCACAGAGGCTGCGGCCGGCATGGCAGAGATTAGAAAGAAGTGGGATCCTTGGTGACATGATGGGGCGGCTGAATTCACCGGCCCCAAAGCTTGCACTGCCCCTTGGACTGTTTGGGTAGGCGATCCAATAACATCTCCTGCTGTTGAAGCCAGTCAGAGTTGAATTTTCTGCTACTTCCAGGGGAAAACATCCCCACATAGATCATCTACTCTGAAATCATCACTTATTGTTACTTCTTTATATGCTTAAGTGGCGGTTTGAGTCAACAGTTCCTAAAATGCTTCCGTATATCTGCAGTGCTCATCACAGGGCAGTAGGTACCCGTGAGCGAAAGCCTGTGAGTCAATGGCCCTCGAAGAGCTTAACTTCCAACAGGCTGTCTTCGGTGCATGACCACAAGGTAATTCCATTAACTTTAACGATGGTGGTGCTGCACAAAATGGGCCTATCCTTCCCCTTCTTTTGAGCATTAAATCTTATCTTGCAGCTAATTCTTCAGGGTAAGGTGTGCGTGCGCACTGATGCCATTCACTTCTTGGCCTTTATTAATAATATGCAAGGCTCTCTCTCTCTCTATCTCAGGGAGGGAGTGCTGAATACATTAAAAAGGAACCCACAGCCCCAATTGTTGACTGTGAGGAAACCCCAGAGTCAGGGACATCAGTGGATTAGTATTGACTGTTGCAAGATCCACTACAATGATAAACATTGCTCAAAACAATTACCGTGGCCACTTCAGCAAATTATTAAATCTATAACTTGCTTTGGAGCCTGGCCTCAGAGATTTAAATAAAGTGGCAGAGAGAGGAAAGTTGCATTTTAGGAATGTGACAACCAGAGCCAGGATTGAAAATTTTACGGTTTAATTTTCTTTGCGATCTAATTGAGAATAACTATTGGATTTCTAAGAAGTGAACTTTGATTTGGTTTAGGTGTCAGAAATAAACTGGAAATATGGGTCAGTTTGTACTTTTCTGAGAGTTTTTCGGGATGGGGAGAAGGTATTCATTGCAAGGAATGGCTTTCTTGGGTGGTCCTCTGTCTTGCCTTTTGTGTTTTTTCCTGTGTTCAAGTAATTGAGTTATACCTGATGCTAGCCAGCTCTTCCCAGATACTTGCTTTTTACTTTCTTCATCAAATGTGTCAATTTTCCCCCCTTTAGGGATAAATCAATTCAAAATGAAATGACCCAGAGCATTCATTTTTCACCATCTAGTAAATGAGTCTCTCTAAAGCAGTGGTTCTCAACCTGTGGGTCGCGACCCCTTTGGGGGTCGAACGATCTTTTCACAGGGGTCGCCTAAGACCATCCTGCATATCAGATATTTACATTATGATTCATAACAGTAGCAACATTACAGTTATGAAGTAGCAACGAAAATAATTTTATGGTTGGGTCACAACATGAGGAACTGTATTTAAAGGGCCAGAAGGTTGAGAACCACTGCAAGAATATGAGATCCTCCCTTATCAACCCAGGCTTCATGAAATCCTTCTCTTACATGGAAGTAGTGGGGAACTGTTATCTTTTCATCCCTGGTGGGCCACTGGGCAGTGTTTGCTGTGGAAAATGTACTTTGGCATGTTTATAGATTCCTGGGCATATTCTCTGAAGATCTAGCCTGGAGTAGGACTGCCTGGTTTAAATTTCGGACCCACAGCAGGTTGGAAGAGGCTGCTCGCGGCATCATCTCATCCACTAGCCATTAGAGTAGCTGATGGGAAGCCTGCCCTCGGCTGCCCTCAGACGACAGCACCCCGCTGGCTGGGTTTTCAGGAATGGATTGGCTCCTCTTTCGGCTCACTTCAGGAAAATAGAAAAGCAATTTGCACAAAGATAAAGGAGATTTCACAGCGATCTGTGCAGAACTGGCTAACGGGTTTCTCCAGACAGTCAGCGAAAGCTTGAAAACCCAGCTGAGAAATGATAAATTACTGTAACTGTCCTAATTATCCTTTGACACTCTGTTGAAACCTGACTAAATTTTGCTGAAACCTACATATAGGAAAGAAATTTAATATTCAATAAATTATCATAATATAAATGCTAAGAGACAGAGACAGAGAGACAGGGATAGAGAGAGATGACCACAGCAGAAGGGCTCACATTCATCAATCAACAGTTCCCTGAGCAAGAGGTGAAGGTAGGGTGGGGGGGGAATGTGTTCAATAAATTATCATTTTAATTGCAAACCTAATTGATTATACTCAGTATGCTCATCAGGTTCAAGAAGACTGCGTCAACTGCCAAGGTCATTACATTAATAGACATGGTAGGCATGTAATTTGTGATCATTTGATTTGTGAACATCACATTCTTCTCTGTAAACAGCATAAGCAACATGCTAGCTTTAAAAGGTCACACAATGACTACATTTGTGTGTTTCTTTGTAGTTTAGTCCAATCATCTTGCATTAACCCATCTTTTATGCTTTATAGTCTTAGCTCATCCAGTGTATAAATCCATGGAAAACTTGTCCAGTGATGGCTAGCTTACTTTTTACCAGCTCTCTTATCCCATTTGTGGATAACTCCAGTTAGAAAAGTTTGATTTTTCCCCCCTGCTCTTCCTCTTCCTCCGCACCCCTGTGAACCTGCAATCACAAGACTGGAATCTCTGATCTCTCTCTCTCTCTCTCTCTCTCTCTCTCGGTCTTGTCTGGATTAATTCTGTACTTCCCTCCTTCTGATAAACTTTGTAGGAGTTGGAAGAAGTGTGCTGTTCTTCCCTAAGGCATCACCGGTGCCTTTAACTGACCACACAATGTGTGATTTCTTCTCCTTTACCAAACTCGTTCCCCACATCTGGTGTTCTCGGTCTGGTGACCCTTCTGTCCTAAAACATGCTGCCTAGAGTCACATGGAGGCATCCAGAGGGCATAGGAGCAAGTGCTTCCCTGCAGATTCCGGAGCCCAGTAGGCTTTCAATAAATGTCCATTGGGTCTGAATGTTCTTGCTGCAATGAAGCTGTAGAAAGTGAGAGGGTTAAGATCTTGTGGACAGGCACTGCTGTAAGGTGAAGTGTGTTCCCTCCTTGGTGGCATTTTGAAGACCACCAAATCTAGGCAGGGAGACTGGATCTTGTGAGGTCACTGTCCTCAAGACCAATTGGTCATCTGGAGAGCTGCTCTTTGATCTCACCATGGTCAAATGCTAACAATGGCGTGAATTCTGAGCTAGTATTCCTAACTAAGGGGTGTCATATGGGGGTGCTTTACACACCTGGGGTGTGTGCAGAGACTGACCTTTCTCATGTCTAGGACCCATCAAGCTTTCATGCCTTCTAGCAGGAGTACAAAAGGCAACTGGGACCCTTTGGATGCTGGGGTGGTAATTACAGCATAAGTTAGTGAAAAGCAGAGGGATCATAGAGTGTTTCAAGTCTGAAAGCTTTTTCTGTAGAAAAATTCAGGTACACGTAGATTTGCACCTAATTCAGGGTTCCCCTGATGCCTGCCCATGGGCTGCCCAGCTGCGCTTTTCTGAGTGGCTTTCCACCTGGGCACTCGGGCAATTATTGTTAGTAGCCTAAATCGATGGGATAAGGCTTGAGGCAGGTCACCAAGAGCCATGTCCTCTCCATCGGAGAGATTTTACTTCTTGAGATCTCTCCCTCACTCAGAAGAATGGTTTGTTCTGAGGATGCAGTCGGGCTCCATCACTGTGAGAGGCGTGGCTTTAGGCTAGTGGTTTAACTCTGTCCTTGCTTCTTTGCCCGTGAAACTGGAGTAAGAACATGGCCTCCTGCATGGGATTTTGTGAGTATTACATGAGGCCATGGATGAGAGACTCTTTACTCAGCGCTTGGCACACTGTTTTATTCACCAGTTATTTCTTGAGACCCTACTGCCTGCCAGCTTCTGTTCCAGCATCGGTGGTGACAGCCCCCGGAACAAGGCAGGTTGGTTCCTGCCCTCAAAGAGCATTGTCCCACTTACCTGTCACCATCCCCCAGCTCCGCCATCACCCCTGCGTTCAGAGACTCTGAGGAAAGCATGCGGAGGAGTGAACGTGGACTGCAGGCAGGTGACTTTCTTTTTTAAAAAAATATATTTTTTTATTGATTTCAGAGAGGAAGGGAGATGGAGAGACAAAAAACGTCAATGATGAGAGAGAATCATTGATCGGTTGCCTCCTGCACACCCGCTTCTGGGGATCGAGCCAGCAACCTGGGCATGTACCCTTGATTGGAATCAAACCTGGGACTCTTCAGTCCGCAGGCCAAAGCTCTATCCACTGAGCAAAACCATCCAGGGCCAGGCAGGTGACTTTCAGTCCCCACAGCGAGTGAGTCACCCTGTTAATGGGCCCAGAATTCTCATTGACTGTAAGCATGTCATTTCCAAGCAATCTAAGCAAGGGAGTTATGGAACAGAATGTGCAAAGCTTGCTCTTCATGCTGAAAACACTGAAGTCTGCCGAGGGTTGGGGGGAGAGACCTGGGGCCGGGAGTGTATACTCCCTCCAGGCAGGTTATCTGTGAAGCAGGGCCTCTAAGATGGGCCTGTGCTCCAGGAAAGAGCGATTGGTAGCTTCCTTGCATCATGGATTCTTAACAAAATGGACAAAAGCATGATTGAAAAATTATTTCCCCCACAGGACATTCAAAATGGAGCATTATTCTGATATCACATTTGCATAACAGAAGGTGAGGACTGTTTGAACCTCCCTGGGAAGACCAGGTGTAGCCTTCAAACCTTAAACAGGCTCACAATTCCCAGGAACTCAATCCAATCAGCTGTTAAATGTTACTCCCCTCCACCTGAGCCTAAGTTATAAACCTAGGAGTTGAGAGTTAAGGTTTGAGATTTGAGAATTAAAAAGTTTTGACATAAGAGAGTTACATCTCAAGTTAAGTTTAAGAAAGTGAGAATTGAGTTTGGAGTTAATTTGATGAGGTGTTGCTACTTTTTGTTTTTTCCCCTTTGTTGCTGGCCCATGGGTTTCACGTGTGGCTTCCTGCTGCACCAGCTGATTTCTGTTATTCTGGGCACCACGGCCAGGGGCGGAGCTGGGAACACTCAAAGCTCAGAGCTTCAGGGCCCTGGTGGGCAGTTTCCTCACCGCAGTGGGGCTGCAGGCTGTGCTGTGGGCAGGATCCCTGGCTCCCTCTGCTCGGGGCAGCAGTGCCCACCTCTGCCTCCTGGGACTGACCCCCGAGAACATCTGCTAGAAAACCCTCCCCCATCTGCTGTGTTCCGGAGGCTTCGTGGCCAGAACACAAACAGGTATTTGGTCCAAGTTGCTTAGTGAGTAGACGGGGGGAGGGACTATTGCAAAATGCTGCGTCTTGTGTCTTGTTAGGAGCATTCCTCCCCCTCGGCCTACACCGCCATGCCCTCAGCACAGCCCTTTGTAGCCACTCTGGGCTCCGGTCCGTATCTGACGGCTTTATGGGAAGATGCTTGGGGCTGTCCTTTGACTTGTGGGTAGAAACGGGGGTTGATGGTGCAGTGACTCCCTCGTGAGACTCTTGCTGGACTTATTCGCAGCAGAGGCACCCTTCTACCAGTGTTGTTGGAGGCGTGGTGTGGCCTAAGCTACAAGACCATGTTCCTCTCGTGAGGGGAGGCCTGGGGTTTTTTCTCTCCCCTTTTTAAACTCCAGGGAAGAATTTCTTTTTTCAAATGACGCCAGTGTTACTTTTGCGATGATGCTGAGACAGCCCCAGGGGACTCCAGGGGAATGGTGGAATGGGTCCTGAGAGAAGTGTAAGTGCTTTTAAAGGAATTGATGGCCACCTAACCTCTCAGTAACTGGAATGGGCACCTCTGTGTATTAGTAATAATAATAGCGCTTGGCATTTGTTTACTAATTTATAAAGGGCTTCACGTCACAGGCTCTAAATTATTTGTGGGGACGGAATAGCGCAGCGGGTACGGCTTTGACACCAGAAGGCCCGGGTTAAAATTCCACTCCATCCCCTTACCAGCTGTGTAACCGTGAGTGTGTGGTTTACACTCGTCTGTAAAGGGAGATAATGGTAGGGCCTGACTTCGTAGAGTTGTGATGACAATCCTAAGAGTATAGGACTTCCCCCCCAGTGCCTAGCATATGGTACGCCTCAGTAAGTGTTAGCTGGCACCCTGTAATTGTGAACACTGTCAATATTATCATTAATGCTCCCAACGTTATGTGGAGTCGGGATGTCACCAGGCATGGTATCCTGGTTTAAAAGGTGAGGTGCTGAGGCTCTGAGGGAGAGTGATGTGCTCAAGAGCTAGAATCCGGTGGGAGGCACAGAACAGACTCAGACCCATGGCCTCTCTTACCCAGAAAATGTCGGCGGAATCCAACAGAATCTGCCGGCGCAGCCTGGTTCCTGCAGCCCCGGCCTCATCAGACTGTGGCCAATCAGCTCACCTCCCAGCAACAGCTTTTAAACCTAAACATGGACGCCTCTGTGGTGAGGAGGATGGAACCAGAAGGCTTCCTTTACGCAGCAGATTCTCAGGCAGTGCTCTAACCTGGGAAGTGGGAAAGCCTTTTCGCTGGTGTTTCAGGTGTCAGAAATTCCCCGAATCTCAGGCTGCATAGACATCTTTCTTACATTAAAAATGTCTTTCACACCCTGGCCTGTGTGCTCAATTGTTAAGAGTGTCGGCCATCGCACCAACAGGTCTCAGGTTCAGTTCCCAGTCAAGGGCATGTATCTGGGTTGTAAGTTGGATCCTGGGCCCTGGTTGGGGCACAGGCAGGAGGCAACCGATAGATGTCTCTCTCACATCAATGTTTCTCTTTCTCTCCCTCCTTTCCACTCTCTCTAAAATCAAAGGCAATGAAAAAAATATCCTTGGGTGAGGATTAACCCCCCCCAAAAAAAAATCATTCCACATTGATACTGTTTTAGAGTATTCATAGCACTGTTTTAATACGGTGCACATAAAACCAGTTTTATCTATTAAAAAAATCTCAATTATTGGTCTAAAAGAGCCTATGATGGACACTAGCGGACAGTATTGATTGCCTATTTTTTAAGGTGTTGTTCTAAGCTATGAATTTAGAAGCTTCACAGGTATTTGCGATTCTGTGAGAAGAACAGGAAACATCAATAACCCAGAGAGGAGGCAGCGTGTGACTGGACCAGCCGTGAGTGCAGAGTAAACACCATGGATTTAGCTGGTTAAGGAAGTTCCCGGGAGAAGTTCCTCCCGGGAAACTCTTCCACAAGAAAAGGGGCCAATGATTCATTGTCTGCATGAAACATTAGCAGCAGGAACCACTAGTCAGATTAAATAGGTTTATTTGTGTTTTGGTTTTTAGCAAGTTATTATTTTATTAATAACTTAGACTTTTTATGGGTAGAGTCATTAAGTCCAGTCTTTGAAGAAAAGGAGCATCAGCTTGAAAGACATTGGTAATTATGTAGCAGATTCATCATCATTGAAACATTCTCTGTCCTGTTGTTAGATTTGGGGCCTGGGTCTTTATACTTTTATTTTTTAAATTAAAATTTTATTTTTCAATTACAGTTGACATATAACCCACTAGTTTCAGGTATACAACATAATGGTCAGACATCTACATACCTTCTGAAGTGATCATCCCATAAGTCTAGTACCCATGAACCCATCGGACACCATCCATTGTTATTACAGTGGTACTGACTTTATTGCTGACATGGTTGCAAAGTTGTGGTGAATTTCACATGTTCTTTCTGTGCTGAGACAAAGCTTCATGTCAGTATCTGATGCACAGATAACATCTGTTTCTGGTGCCTTGCTTCTACTGTACCGAGCATAACGCATTATAAAACCCATTGGAAGATGGAAAAATAGAATAAGCTTCTTTGTGCCTCCCTATGTAAAAACTCCAATCAGTGTTTAATAAAACTCAGGTACTCCGAGTTCAAGGATGAATACTAGTTTTTGCCTTATGTTTTTGTCACTGGCTGTTTGCTCCAGT
The DNA here is from genome assembly GCF_000412655.1 of Myotis brandtii. Classification (NCBI taxonomy): domain Eukaryota; kingdom Metazoa; phylum Chordata; class Mammalia; order Chiroptera; family Vespertilionidae; genus Myotis; species Myotis brandtii. The sequence goes on along the minus strand of NW_005360187.1, from coordinate 4,590,664 downwards.
GTCTGGGAATAATGGCCTTGTAGTAGTGTTCTGAAAATCCTGATTGTATACAGTAGTAGGGAAATAATTGGTTTTAGTGGAGACGATATCCATTGATCCAATTGAAATATTCCACAAATCAACTTTAGCATTAGTATTTCTTTATATTAAAACTGGCATCTGTATCCCTGTGGGAAGCTTAATTATAAAAGCCATTTTTAAATGTACAACACCAAGAAAACAGAATCTAAGTCACCCAAGGCAGTTTTATGCCTTTATTTGTGGGGTATTGATGGCAGGCCAGATCTGATTTGTTTAGCTTCAAAGTAACTTTGTGTGGAAATAAATAATAGCACTAACTTCTGGAGGGGAGTAGCAGGGAAAATAGCAATGAACTCTGGGCTTCCTGTTCTGTATTCTTATCCCATACTGGCTGGTCCTAAGACCTTGGACCAATCTTTCATTATTCTTTTCTTCTTTCTCTTTCTTCCTTTTCATTTTATCCCCTTTCTCATCTCCTTTTCCCTACATATGTTAGAATGTTTCCAGTTGCAAGTGACAGAAAACCCATTTGGAGAATTTATTGAGTCATATAATCAGAGCGTGAAAGCGAAGTTCCTGATTTCAGGTATGGCTTGATCCAGGGACTTCATGGGGTCAGGATCCAGTGTCTCTCTTGCCCTCTCCTCTTTTCTCTGCACTGTATATACGTAGAGCAAAGGGACAGACAGTAGCCAGGGTATGGAGATGGCAGTAGTCGGTTGAGCCTCTTGGCTGACACGCATGTCCAGGAAAAGAGCAGCAGGGAGGTAAGTCTGTTCATAAAGACTCAAGAACCAGGGTCTGTTGTGTGAGTTAAATTCAGAAAGGATTCGGGACACACTGAAGGAATGAGGAAGAGACTGAGATGAAGAGAAAGATACTTCCTAGAAAATAACAAGATAAGCAGTGAAAATAGCAAGATATCTGCTTGAGATTATAAGAGAGCCGGGCTGAGACAAATGAATGTACAAGAAAGTGATAAATTTGAGTTAAAAGCAAGGCCCCATTAGCTGAAGGATTGTGGTAAAACCCAGTTGAACCCAGATTTTTATCAGGATCATCTACATTGCAGGCCAAATCCAGGTGAAACACAGAGCAAATGCTGGGTGAAGCATCTCTATACCTGGAAAGACCTTAGTCCTTTTCTAAATACCAAAACATCATGAGCAGTCTGTATAATATTGGGTTTTACTCTGTAAGTTTAAACTCAGAAAGGACATGATTGCCTGTTTGCAAATTCAGGCAAATCTTTTGAAATCTCATTCATCGATTGACTTGGGATTTACTAAGCACCTGCTGCATGAGACCCTATGTCACATGCAGCCTGGTATTGTGTATACGCTGCTAAGTGAAACAGATGTGGTCCCTCACCTCATGGAGCTGATAGACTGACAGCCTGTCAACCCCCAAGTTTACCTATACAGTTCATCTTGGTTCTTAAGGATTGAACCCATAGAAGGATTATTTCTAGAAAAGACAACTAGAAGATGTAATCAACAACCTTATTCAACTCCAAACTCCTTCTCTCTATTATATGTTTAATATTTTTTTCCATAAAATAAATACTTCCTGGAAATGGTTATTCTTGATTTATGGGAAAAGCTTTATATGACTATCTTCAAAATGAGTTAATAAGCCAGCAGTATTACCAGTGTTCTCATATGCCAATAGATTACTTAAGTGTCATTTGTTAAACCACTTTGGTCAATAAAAACCTTTTCATTGCTTTCCTCAAGTGGCCGTTGAGCCATATACCACCACCCCGTTCTTTGCTCATGTTGTTCTATCTGCTTTTGGCTGGTGTATATTATTATTAATTATTCTTTGCAGAGTATTAGCCAAGAGTTATCATGATGCAGTAATGGTGGAGATTCACAAAGATAAAATGCTCTAATTAGGGAGCAAAGTTGATGGGTTAGCACTTTTCAAAGTGGCCCGAGATCTCATAAGTGAGCTGGTTCCCCGCATGTACATGCATATAATTTGAAATGCTGACTGCTTGCTTAATAGGAAACAATATAGTTTCTCTAAGTGCATTTTAAGATTTCACGGCTATTCATTTAATAGCCGATTTAAATGAGCTAGTAACTGATGAAAATCCACAGGAAATAGAATTAGAAATCATTTTGACTAAAGTGCCCAGGGGACATGGCACCACAAGCAATCCTATTGTCCCTGTCTGCGTAGTACCAAGGAGCTCCCTGAGAGCAAACAGATCTCATTTGGATGATTTTGCGAGTTCTTTCATGGTTGCAAATATAGCATTTGTTCATTATAGGTATTCTGGAGAATACAAGGAAGGAAGGAAGGAAGGAAGGAAGGAAGAAGGAAGAAATTGAGTCCAGCCATGGTTAAATTTATATTTTTATAATGTCTTTTTAAAAAACTACCACAAAAAGAAACCTTCATAGAATATAAGGACTTATTTTTATTTCTCAGTAAAGGTTAACGTATAAACAATAACATATAAACAAAGCTTCGCTAGGGTTGTCCTATCCCCCCCACCCCCGGACTCTTCCTCTTCATTGTTCTTGAGATAAATGAGTTCTCTATCCAGGGAAAGCCAGCCTGTCTCCCTGTCTTGGTCTCTGATGTTTGTGGAGAGGAGTATGCCATTTTGACATAAAGGAATCTGGGAAATTGAACACAATTCATTAAAAGTAAAGCCACCTGAAAATGGAGAGAGGGAAGGTGAGGATGGCAGGTAGGCAGGTCCATACCCCTGAGAGGCACTCCCTCTGAGGACTCCAGGTGTGCTTCCTGTGGAACCGTCATAGTGCGGTCTTTCTTTTTTCTTTTTGAAAAAACAGAAGCTTCTTTACACCATATTTTGATGCCTCAGACCTCAGTAGGCCTGGCCTCAGAGACACTACAATGCTATGGTGAGACCTATTGGGAGTGACTCTTGTTTCATGTAGTCGCCTGTGAAACTGTTTATTGATGGAGTGAAAGCTAACCTCAGTGTGAAACAGCAGTGCCTTGCTCTAAGAACCAAAGCTGGGATCTTGCTTAATTTCTCAGGTGCTGACCAATGCTTGGAATCAAAGTCTTCTTCATGGAAAGTTAGCCATTTCCTCCCTTTGCAGTCAAACTGAGCTAGTAAGAAGGCTGTCTCTCATCCTCAAACGTGTCCAAAGAATCCAGGCTCACCACCTGTAAATACCACCACCTGCTCGGCTGGGCTCAGGGGCCTGACCTATGGAGTATGTTGGTCTTTCCTAAATGAGAAGGCAGAGAAAATCACATTTATCCGTGTGTTCTCCCATTCTGAAGGACTTCAAATTCACTCACTTGCCCAGGACCCCTTAAAGTCCACGTCTAAAGGTCTGAAGAGAGACCCTCTCCATTACCCCCACCTCAAGCTGCCCCTCCATGGGGACGGTCTGATGCTCAGCGCATCCATTCATATTCATGGACCTGAAATAGTGCATGCTGCCAACATAGGTAGGAGAACTTGTCTCAAAGTAGGCCTTCAAACACCATCTGGCCTTTGCTGGTAGGGCTTCAGCTACTCCAGGGCCTGAATGCAAAGCTTCCCCATCTTAGATGCTTGTTCTTCTCCTCCTTCCTCAACTCCTACTCATGTTGAAGACTTTCCCTTAATTTAAGAAAGTCTACCTTCACTTCACAGGTGTTTGTTACTTTATTTCATGGTTTTTATCTCAATTTGAATCTTTAAGGCAAATGTGTGATTATTTGATTAAAATTCATCTCCTCCAATCCATTGTAGGCTCAGGAGAACGGGGCCATGTGTATTCCCCCCACTCAGTCAAGTACATGACACATAGAATGAGTTGAGAACACATCCAAGTGAATGAAAGATGTGATTGTAATGTTTAGAGTCTATTTAAAAAGGAACATTTTCATACTTTTGCTTTATTTGACTGTGTTATATATATAAACCAACAATAGGTTCTATCAGGGCATAAGAGATTTAAAAAATAAAAATACCAAACAATAGGGAGGTGGGAGAGACATTCATGAAGCTTCTTAAATGTTTAATCCTACCTTTAAAAGGTAAAGTCGGATATGTTCTCAAGCTGCTTCTGCATTTTTAACAAAAGTAACTTTGGAATATTCAACTCTGAAGGTGACCTGCAGGGTCTCCAGTTTGGTATTGACGGTACCTGTTAATTTCACATTCTCCTTTTCTTTTAGATTCCCAGGGAGTCAGAGCCTCACACCTTTTTATTTGAAAAGCTCATATACATTCCCTCTAAACCTCCCACATGTATGACATAATTACCCAGGAGACAAAAGAGTAGGGCTCCTACAGTCAGATATTCGTTCAAGAATCTACGTGAGGCATTGTTCTGTCGTGGGTCAGATTACAACTTGTTCTCTCTTTCAAAATATATTTCAAGTTACATTATTAAAATGCACCATACGGCGTCTTTGTGTAGAAAATCGAAAAGTAGGACTTTAGGTGGGGCAGACTTCTCTAGTACCCCAAGTTTTTTATTTTCCTTGAAGTGTTCCTTCACTTTGAAAAATATAAGTAGGCCATGGAGAGAAATGCCTGATGTGAATTTCTTCTAATAACCCCAAACTCTTCTTTTTAAATTACTACAAAAGCAATTCAGCATTTTTAGTGCCAGACTGATGGGGGGAAAAGTGCATATTAAGCTTTCCTTATTAATTAAAAGCAGTGAGGAAAGAGTCATCCTAGCTTAAGTTTATGAAAACAAATAATGCTTAGAAATGGGTTAGTGACACGAAACTGGGTTTGTGTTCATGTTGGTTATCATTGCCGTGGAAGTGTTAAAACACTGGTGGGCTGCGAGGAAAGGGAGAGTCACAAGATTTTAAATGTGATTTCAAGTTTGACTTGGAAAACCACTCAAGAAAACTCTCCAGAGAAAAGATTCTGCTTTTGCCCCATGAGACAAGCAAGATGAACTAATAGATCATCCTCAGCTCTAATTCTCCACCTGTTCACAGCCAGGCTCATTTACACCAGGTGAATGATGATCTGGGTCACCAGCAGAAGTAGCTGGCGTGGTGAAAACTTTTACTGAGTTTCAGAAAAATATTGTATTAGACGTCTTTCTTCTACCCAGAGTCCCTTGAGCTCCAAGGGCGATCCATTCACAGCCATCTATGTGATCTGGCAAAGGGAATGACTCTTTGTAAAGTAACAGAGTAGAAGAAAAATGAGGAAGGTTGGAGAGAAGATGGTCTTTTGAATTTTAATCCTTCTTTGTACATCTGATCTTTCCTAACCATCCTTCTATAAGTAGAGTGCCCTTGAGTTTTACTTGGATAATTTCTTCCTGCTGGAAACTACTTGGTTATCTTAAGGATGTGGCATTTGGGGTCCTTTTTTCTTTACTTCAGGAAAAATTAGCTTGATACAATTTCAGAGTGGGCAGTCATAAACTGTTGTTATAGGGGAGGAAAGACTTTTCCTCTACCCTCCTAAGTACTGTGTCTGCACCTTAGAATTAAACTGACAGAAGACAAACAGGAGAAAAGTATACAAATTTTATTGGATCATATTTTACATGTATACAAAAGCTTCCATATATATAAAAATGAAGACCCAAGCTAATAGGTATCAATACGTATATACCATTCTAACAAAGAATGATAAATTCTGGAGACACGATAAGACAAAGGAAAATAGGTTTTGTGCCAGGGGCAGAAAATTGTGGGAAAGTGACAAGGAAATATATGGGGGAAACTAATGGGTTATATGAGTTATTTTTGTAGGATTCTTTACACAGATTCAATTCAGCATCAACTCCTATCTTTTGTTATAAAAATGTTCTCTTCTTCCTGGTACAGGGAGGGTACCTTTCTCACAGGAAACCCTGCTTTTTAGGTCAAAGGGGGAAGATCACAGAGAACTTCCTGCATCTACCATTTTTAATTGCTTTTAGCTAAAAGAAATAAACAAAATGCCAAAGTGGCATATTTTGGCAAGGCATGTTCTTATCCCCTTCACTCTGAACTCCTAATCTTCAGTGTTTGCAGGGAACAAAGGAAGAGGTATTTGTTTTAAAAGTTAATTTCCTTTTCCTTGCCTTCTCTCCCTCTCCCTCTTCCCTTCCTCCCTCCCCGTCTTAACTTCCTCCTCCTCCTTCCCCTTTCTCCCTCCCTCTCCCTTTCTGTGAGGGAGTGATGTGATGTTAAGGGGACCAGGCCCTATAAATTTATCGTGGATGTCAGATAGGATTCTTCTTGAGCCCCAGCTCTGAAAGATCCGTCATGCCTGTCTGGAGAACTGTGCCATGAAGGATGTTGAGGTTTGGTCTACGGTCAGTGGGAGAGAGAGCTGTGCTCAATTGATGATGTCTGTCAGGGGCAGGTGCCACATATGCTGGCTCATCCTGCTGTGTCCACACTAGTCTCACCTCAATTCCCAGGGACACTTTATTTTTCTGCCTATTTATTGTCCCAATCTTTAACCATCTAGAGTCTCATAGCTAAGGAACTCTTACGGGGTCAGACTCGTTGCCCTGAGGTGGGAAATGTCAAATGATGGAGATAATCAGAACAAGTAAAATTGCCTTTTGGCATATTCTGAATTATGCACATTGTTTTTCAGGATACAATACAAAACTGCTTTACTCATTTATGCTTTTATTTCAGGATAGGCATGGCTTATCCTTTTCTTAAACCACATAGTTTATTACTTTCTATATACGTGTCATGATTTATTTAAAGCAACACTTGTGGTTCTCTAAGGCTTTACAAACACCTCCCTTGTCTAGAGTTTTGGCAAATACTCTCCCCAGTCAGTGTAGATAAAATGGAATTTTGTACTATTTGGAAGTCAGAGTTCCTTGTGTTTGAAATGGAGATCCGTTGGTTTCTACACGCACATCTGAAGTCACCAGTGTGGGTTCAATCCCCAGATGTCAAACTAACAAGACTCATTTCCATGTCCGGAAGCCGCACGCCCTGCCCAGCTGTCAGAGTTGGAGCCGGCAACTCTGCAGTGCCTCTGGGCACAAGATGTCCCAAAAGATTTTTGAAGGCAAATTTTATTTCACTGTCTTATACTGGAAACTCAACTTCCTTCCAATACCTATCTGCTGGCTCCAGTTCTTGGTTTAAGTTTATTACTAGATCACAGACCTCAGCATACCTGCATGGGTGATGGGGAAGCCCAGTACTGACCCTGCTCTTCTGAAATTAGGGGCCACACTTAAAGCTGGTGTTGAGAACTAGCCCATGGAATCTGCTTCGCCCAGCCCAGTTGTGCTGGGTATTAAATAAGACTGTACTCTTCATTCTGTCCTTCTGTATTCCCAGCCCCTAGATGAGTACCCACCTATAATAGAGCGTGGTAAGTAGTTGCTGAGTAACCGGATGCGTGTTTTCATAAATTTGCGTTACTGGTGGTAGCTAAAGCTGGTGTCTTGGCCATATCCCCTGGAACTCACCCTTGTACATCCGGAGGCCAGTCTATTACAAGCGCCAATTCCTTCTCACCTAGAGGATTTCTCACTAGTGTGGGGGACATACCTAGGGTGCTGGGGAGTTAATGTCTCCCCAGGAGAGACCCTCAGCCAAAGCCGGAGGGTAAGTCTTCCAGCTTCCTTGTCCTTGCGTGGGAAGCTAGGCCTGTTCCAGGCTGAGATTCCCAGCGGATTGATTCCCTGTTGCTGGACACGGTATCCTGCTTACGGCTGTACCTTGTAGCTTTTTGCCCTTCCCTGTTTTCCTTCCCCACTCCCTCAATGGGGCTCCCTGAAAGCATCTCTCAAATCTGTTTTCACTCAAGTTCTTGTCTTGGGGTCTGGGAGGAACCCAGTCTAAAGCACTAATAAAGGAATAAGGAGCAAGGATGAGAAGGTCAGTGTGTCTCGCAGCACATCTGGAAGACGGTTCAGTTCAGTGCAGCAAGCCCAGGAGTTTCCTCTTGGCCTGCTCCGTGGTCCCTCCCACTCTGCAAGAACTGGTCCACGCCGAATCGGAGCACAGATTCCTTCAGAGCATGTCCAGCAGGACAAAAGCGCATTCTGCATCTCCATAATATGCATGATATGCTTCACCTTCGTTGACTTGGTCTGTGCGGATTCTATAGCCTATGAAGTACTACATGCAGGGCCTTCATCCTGTTGCTTCTGGATATTGCCCACAAAATAAATTTTTTTTTCCTGTGAATCCGCTTAACTTCCTCTCTCAAAGGTCTATTGTGGGCCTTTCTGATGCTCCAAAAGCTGCAATTAAAAACCACGATATTCATGTGTGTGTGTTTGTTTCTTTTAAGCAATGATCTCCAGTGCAGTTACTTTGTTTGTTTAAATATTCTAATAGGGCTTATAAGCCCATCTTCCTCAGTCTCATCTTTACAAGCTAAGGCAGCACTTGAGAGAAGAAACCCATCCATCACTATTTACTCAGCTAATGTAATGTGAAGAGCTCTCTTTGAATAGTCGATTTATCTCTTCACGCTGCCACTAGACAGAGGAAAACCATGCTCAGCAGCCAGAAGGAACCTGTGTAGAAAGAAGTGAACTCAACTGATTTTTAATAGCAGATCAATACTTTTTTTTTTTTTTTTTTTTTTGCTGACCCTGGCAGGAATGTAAACTAATAGACACTTTGAATCCTCTGGAATTGTGTTGCTTTCTATCATAAAATATATTTAAAATTAGCCACATCAGGCTTTTCCTTGTGTTCCAGAAAATTATTAATGTCAATTCCAGAGCCAAAGGTCTTTTGAGTTCACTTAAAAGTTAATTTGGCATGTTTTATGTTTGTTTAACTTCTCTATTTGACCAGTTATTATTTTAGAAACTCCATGGGAACTGTTAATTACTGAGGGCTTCACTGTGCTTTAATGCGTGGGCATTTAGATATGTTTGTTCCTTGTCATAAAACTAAGGCACTGTGGGTGGGACATCAGGCCCTGTGGCGTTACCAATGTATTAGGCAGTGCCAGCCAGGCACAGCCGCTGTGGGAATCTTTGTATAATGAACAGATTTTTCAGGTTCCCACTGATGGCCTACTTATTTTTAGCAGGAAATCAGTTCAAGGACAACAATAAAATTGGATTTTGAATTTATCACAGTAGCAATGGCATTTTCTAGTTGCCTTAACCAGTTAATCAGCTGGAAAGAGGAATTAGCCTGAAATTTAGAAGGACGTTGAGGACAGGACAACATTAAATCCTCTTTAATATAGACACATTCCATGTATGAAAAGTTTGATCCTTTTAGATGAAATAAAAATCATTTGGATTCAAGAATAATCTAAAGCCCCATGTTCCGCTAAGCTCTATTCCCGTGAGAGGCTCTAAGAATTTTTCTTTTCTTGCAGCAAAGAAATCTATTTTACTGGGCTTAACTAAACATTCTACAAATGTGTTTTACCATGAAAATGGTTTTTGTTGTTGGTGGTGATGTTTCTTAGTTTTTGAATAATAATTAAAATTCTTCAGATGCTTTTCTATAGATAATCTTTGGTAATATAACCACAAAGATTTTTCAGGAGACATTAGTGTTTCTAATTAGGATTATGCTTAATTACGTTGGAATTACGATGGATAGCCATCATTACCCGTTTTGAAACAAAATCAGCACCTATTCAAAGTGCTGAGTCAGTTCTCATTTGCCCCGGGGAGAGGGGTGTAGGAGGACAATGACATACTTTTAACGGTTTCTTGCTGAAAATGTGTACTCTCTCATTGGTCTCGCTTACCTGTGGACGGATTAGGAGTGACCCGGGCATTCTTCAGCCAGGCGGTCAGGCCCACCGAGCAGCCCTGCCACATTGTGGTCTAGAGTTTCAAGGTTTCCCGTGGATCTGGGATGTTCTAGGAGGGCACCCAAATCCTAAATGGGCTTCATCAGTCCTTTCTTGCCCCCGCTCGAGATGTTTCTATTTAGGAAGAAGTTTGGTACCCACAGAGAACAAAGTGATCCCAAGGGCTTCTCTAAAATCATTTATTCCCGTAGCTGGCATGTGGCAAAACACTTTCCTCTCCCAAGACTGTCAAGTCACTTATAAGGTCTCCACTGTAAACATTTTCAGCTAAACATGTTGTTTTCCCTGAATCTTGGAATTAGAAACATGTGCAAAATATGGGATAAAAAATGCATTGAGGGAAACAGGAACTCATAAAATGCGTCTCTGGCTTGGATGAGGTAGGTGTTAATGCATTAACCGCACATACAGTCCGTGCATCTGAAAGGCCGCCTCCCTGCCATCGTTCTGCAGACTCACAAGACCAAGGTCTGGATCTTCCTTGGTGCTCGGGGGAGGCAATTTGGAAGAGTCTGGGTGAGTCCTGGCTCTGGGGTGTCTTGGCCTTGAGGCGACATGTTTAGCCATAAGCACAGTCTTCAGGTGCTCATTAATGGGAAAGCAAGCCAGTGGCAGGACTAGCAGTGCTCCAGGGACTCTGCGGAGTGGCTCGGACGCAGCTGTCAGCTCAATTCCTAAGCCTCCAAATGCAGAAGGAACCGTTCAGTTGTCTGAGTATTAGCTTCTGCTTGCTTCTCCCTACCCGCACCTCTCCCAGTGTTCTGAAACTTGACACATTTATTTTGGGGTAACAGAGTCTGTGGAGTAACCTGGTCTACTGGGTGAACTATATAGAGTCTTATAGTTCAGGCCTCTGAATTTTCGTGTGTGTTTTTTTTGTTTTGTTATTTTGTTTTGGTTTTTCTAGGACTCAGGACCTTTTGAGAAAAACTTTGGACCTTCTCCTAAGAAAAATATACAGATGTCTGTCCGGTAGAGTTTTACTGAGTTCAGTTCACAGAGTCTCCTCTCTCCCACCTTTCAGGGTCCATACTAGGACCCCTTGGTTCTAAGCTTCCATGGAGGTAGTGGTTTGGGTTGAACTGTTTAGAAATGCTAAAAGGTGAAAAGAAGAGCACAGCTAGTTAATTAGATGCCTAACTATGCTGGTCTCTAATATTTATGCAGGGATTTTAAGAATATTATACATATTCCGATCATGGATATAGCTAATTATACAGGAGTGATTTTAGGGATCTAACTAGAGCCTGGTATGTTGTAGGTGTTTTCATTTTATCTTCATTATTCAGGGAGAAATGGAGAACTTAAAGTCCTGATTGGCATGTAGGACAGGACTTCCCACATTTATGGAGGAGCACACAGACCTTGGCGTTTGAGTCCAGGCTGCTGGTCTTTAGCCGTGTGACTGGAGCAAGTTGCTGAATCTGTTTCTGGGCCTCAGTTTTCTCGTCTATAAACTGGAATTAACAATAGTACTTACCCCAGGGCGATTGTGAAGGTTAACAGGTGGTACATGAAAACCCGTACAGAGCATAGGGTCTGGCGAACAGTAAGTGCTCACTAAATGTATTTAATAATACTGTACACTTGCCTGTCGGCATTCTCAACTCATAATTTCATGGCTTTTCTCCTAAAAAAAGAGTAATACTTGAAAACAAAGCCTGGTCAATTGACCACGGACTGCTAAATATTCCAATTCTCTCTCACACTCTCTCTCTCTCTCTCTCTCTCTCTCTCTCTCTCTCTCTCTCTCTCTCTCCTCTCTCTATCAATGAATAGGTAGAATAACTAGAGCTGTTAGAAATTTGGCCTGAGAAAGTCAATGGTCTTGATTTGTTGGCTTTGTATGTGTGTATCAGCCTTTTATCCTGGGGCTACAGATACACATTTATAAATACATTTCTATCTGGTATGAGAAATTCTCTTTGCTTTAGATCTGTTATGGAGGACTGTGGAAGGGAACAGTTTCATATTTCAATTTTTAATTGTGAGATAACACAGAAACTGCACCTCAGCTGATATTATCAAATGTAGCCAAATGCAGTTTGTTTATTCAAAAAAAAAGCTCCTGTCATCTTGTGTAATAACCTTTTTGAGGCTTGGAAACTTAAATCTATTTTTTATAACCATTTTTGATGGCTATTGTTGGGACCAATGGTGGATTCTTTTATTTGGATGGCACATTGATGCTGGTTTGGCAGGCTGGCTTTATTGTACTTTTTTTTTTTTAAGGCTGGCATTATTTTAAATGAGTGCTTCAGAGATGCCCACTTTTTCATTGAACATGAATCAAAATGTTGGGGAGGGAGCATAAATTGTAGTCATCTTAGCAAGGAGAGCCCTCCAAGTAGCTTAAAAAGAGGGCTTGGTAGATGGGGGAAACAGCAGGCTGGAGTCTGGGGTTACTTGCCCAGGGCAAAGCCAGGACCATTGGCAGATGTATGACCTTGAGAAAAACACTTGTTTTATCTGGGACTCAGTTGTGCTTTGAGAGAGTTGAAAACGCGTTCTAGGTCCTTATCCTCTTTTGGTTCTTGGGCCCCTGTTCAGCTGATGAAAGCTGTGCCCATGGCCCTGGCCCAGTAGCTTAGTTGGTTAGATTGTCATCCTGATGTGCCAAGGTTGCTTGTTTGACCCCCGGTCAGGGCACATACAAGAGTCAAACAATGAATGCATATCTAAGTGGAACAGCAAATCTATGTTTCTCTCTCTCTCTAAAAGTAATTAATTAAGAAAGAGGCAGCAATACCCCAGCTCTACAGAAAGAAAAAGCATGTTCCAGACAATGTTACCAGGTTCTCAAGCCTCTGCACCCAGAGATCAGCTGGTGGTGTGCAGAGCTTTAAGTAAGAGCCTCTGATAATGTGTGCCTACAAGCCATATCTGCTTTCAAAATATTTCCCCCAGTCTTCAGGGAAAGATCTTGGACATGTGTTCTCTTGCTCAAAGGGTTGACCTCCGTGGGTCAGGATTTCTTTGCTGTGTCTAAGTTTGTCAACACAGCAGAAGGCGTGGGATACTATTTCATTTGACATTTTGAAATGACTGGCTTTTGAGTCTGAACTGAAATTCACTCTCCTTTGCCAACATTTCTAGAGCAAGCCCAGAAATGAAGACATTCAGAAAGTGCCAAGGTACTTCTAGAGTTGGTTTAGGCAGATTTCAAGCATCTAAAGCTTTGACTGTGGAAGGGCAGGTTTGTATGGGAGGGGAGTTTTGTACACCGGGATAGTGAATACTAGGATTTAACACCCCCCTTTACTCTTTTCCAATTCTCTTTCCTTACGACCACCAGCATGACATAAGTGGTGTGTTTTTCTTTGTCTGGTTCTTAAGATAGAGTTCCTACAAACTTTCTGACTTGTGTTTTTAAAGTACCCAATTCTTTGAGATTTTTTTTTTAATATGAAAACTGTACTGATTTGCCCAAAACATTAAGAATGATAGTTGATAATTTTTAACACACTGTTGGGGGTGGTTTTGAATTTGCCTATACAACATATTATTCTCTTTTGGAAAGTCAGGGCAGGGCGAAAACATGGTGATTTCATGAAAAGTGTTTGTTCAGGAAATTAAATGCTACTTCTACTTGTATGATTATTAACAGTCTTGTTTGCCCACACACCGCATCAAACACCTTTCAGGAACCATCTCATTTTATCCTCGTGCCAACCCTTTGGGGTAGATACAGTTAGTATCTCCATTTTGCAAATGAAAAAATGAGACCCAGAGGGGTTGAGTAATTTGCCAAAGGTCACTCAGCTTGTAAGTGATTGAGTTGTGCTAGAACCCAAGTCCCACTGAACACAGAGCCTATACTTTCAATACAACCCTGGGTTGTCCTGGAACATTTTAGTATGGAGGAGGAGCTGGAGCTGTTACTCCTTTTGAGAATAAAGGATATGGAGCCAGGAAATCAGTGTTCCAACTCTGGTAACCTAGGTTTCTAGCTCAGCCTGCCAGTTCCCAGTCTTCACCTTTTGGCCTATCCACTTCATCACCAGCTCCAGATCTGCTAAGGTTTGTCAGCTCTGAACCTACCTGGCTCCCAGGTACCCACAGGACTGAACTTTATCAAATTCTCCAAGATGAATCCTCTTATTTCTAGACTAATGGCTCTTAATGCCCTCCCACCCTCGTTTTCTAACATATTTCCATATTTTTCACTATTTTACTACTTTATGCAAGAGCATTCGCTTGTTCAAAGTGTCAACGTGAAAAGATAATAGTAGTACCTACCTTTTAGGGTTGTTTGAGAATTATAACAGTTATGAACAATTTTAAAAGTAATAACAGTAAGAATATAAGCATTCTTGCCAAGGTTTGTTATGTAATTACTGTGTGCTAGGGAACTGTGCAAAGTATCATACTTATTATCTCATTGCATCTTAATACCAACCCTTTGAGTGGTGTCCTTATCATTCTCTCCATTTTAGGGGTAACCACTTGGGGCATGGAGAGGTGAAATGACTTGCCCAAGATCAGAATTTAATATGTTTTGGATCTCAGGTTATGTGACCCTGGAACCCAAGCTCTTAGCTGTTTGTTTATGGTGCCTTTTTAATTTATATAGGGTATCCCAAAATTCACGCAAGAAGTAATTTTGATAGAAAACACAGGTTTATAATTAAAAATTGTAAATTTTTTATTGATTCGTAAAGTATACAGTATAGGGTTATGTATGGAATAGCACATCGGGTAAATGGCCTCCACGGCTTTGCTGGCACATACGCAAAGCCGTGGTCTTCATTGGTCTTCATTGTCCCTGCTCCTGGGCCATAATTGGTACTTGGTAATGCTCATCAAATTGAAGGGATTGAAATCAAAGGGCAACAGATATTAGAATCTGATTCAATAAACCAAGTAAAATTAGGCTTTTATTTTTTGTTGTTGTTGTTAATGCTCACGCAAAATTCAAATCTTGCGTGAATTTTGGGACACCCTATATAAAGCAATAGGCACAGTGCATGGTAGACATTGAGAACCTCATTTGTTTATTCTTTCAACAAATAATCATAGAGAGTCTTGGATACAGCAGTGAATAAAACTGATAAAATCCTTGCCTTTATACAGTTTACATTCTACTTAAAGGATGGGGGCACCCCCAAAAATAAGGTAAGTGCAAATGTTTGTTGGATGATGATAAGTAAAGTCTATAATAATAAAAGTGTAATATGCAAATCGACTAAATGGCCGAACAGCGGAACAACCATCAGGATGACCACACTATGACACCCACTGGTGCCAGGCCAGCCAAGGCAGGTGCAATGCAATTGGTCAGGGGGCCCCGCCATCGCCCCATGATCGCCCTGCAGAGGGAGGCCCAGGCTACCAGCCAGTGGGGAGATCAATTGGGGGGCTCCACGATCACCCCAAAGAGGGAGGCCCAGGCACAGACCAGCGGGCTATGGCGGGTGGGCGGGGCCTCCCTCTGCCGGGCAATTGATTGCAGGGCTCCCAGACTACGAGAGGGTGCAGGCCGGGCTGAGGGACCACCCCCACTCCAGTGCACGATTTCATGCACCGGGCCTCTAGTGGAGAAATAAAGCCAGAACAGGAGTTAGCAGTTGCTAGAGGTTGGTGTGAGGTATAATGAGACTCATTACTTGTGAGTAGTCACAATTTAGGTGAAACCTGCTCTTGTTATGTTGTAAGACCTGGAGTTGGTATAGTTCTTTTCTCTCTACCTTGGACTCCATTGTCACATCCCCCCTCCTTGGAATGTGAGGCAGCTTTAGAACAGGAAATTGGAATTCACCCACCTAAAGTCACATACAGCTTTTAATGTGAGTTTGGTGATTTAACATGTATTGGGCTTGGCTGCTGTGTACAGTACAGCCATTTAGATGTGTGTAAAGTTGGAACTGTAAACTCGGTTGCCTTTACACAGACCATCCTTCACTAGGCTTGCTGATTGTGTTAGTGCCACTTAAAATGTGCATTACTATGCATGAGGAAATGCAAGGTAGACGAGGTAGAAAATAGTCTATATTTGTTTCTCATGCTGGGTGAAGGCATCTTTTTATGCCCCGGAACAGTCAGTAGAACAAATGTAGAATGGCCTAAATGCCTGACCCCAAAGGCATTAGGCTAGGGTTTTAATTGAAGAAGTGAAGCATTTACCTATCATATTCAGGAGCAAGGTTTATAAGGCAAAGTTCACTGCTTTTACCTTTGGAGAATTCTCCTAGACTTCCTACACAAAAGGAGTCAAGACTTTTCTGTTATTCTTCTTTCTTTTCTTGGACACTGTATAGAAAACCATCTATCATTTGGGGATTAGGGTGCAAGTAGGCAATGGTAACAGTTCCCTTTGGCCAATTGCTACTGCGGCTGTAGCAATTATGAGGAAGTCTATATCAGTTGTTGAGAAATGCCATTATGGCCCAAGAGGACCATATTCTTCGTTACATATGACACAGACTAGGTTTTTTCCTTTTTTCCCAAAAATTGTGTGCTTGAAGCCTCCATATTGCCTGGGAAGTATAGCTATTGTGGTCTGCTTACTAGTAGTACCAGGAGAAACAGGAAGATTTAGACATTATATCCATATTTTTGTTGTTGGAGGAAATGTATAGAGAGCCTTTTCTATGTGCCACAAATTGGTAAAATAAGAAGAAACTGAAACCTGGTCTTTGGCCCAAATAACTTCAATCAGCAAATATTAATTGAACAACAATTACATATATTATGCAGACCTATAGGGATGAGATGTTGAACAAAAGCTAACATGGTCCCTACACTCAGAATGTTTATAGTCTAATAGGGTAGCCAGAAATTAATTTAAAAAGTCACGCCTTTGGTGCATGCTCTCAACAAAACAGGTAAGTGCTGGAAGAACTTAGCAAGAATTGGCCCAGTCAGGAAGGCTGCAGAAGATCTTGTTTAGACATTGATGATCGAATTGAGTTGTAATGGATGGGTAGATGTTAACTAAGTAAAGGCAGAGATGGGGAGAGAGATGGGGGAGAGGAGTGTGTAGAAAGGCCCTGAGGCAAGGGAGAGAGGTCGATGTGGGGGGAGAAGACTGGATATGTCAGATAAGACTATAAAGATAGGACCAACCAAGGACTTCTGGCTTGTATGTAGGATCTTGGTCTTTATCACAAGTATGGTGGGCAACCACTGACAGGCCAGAGCAGAAGGGATCTGATCTGTGTGTCATTAAGGCCCCTGTAGCATTTGAATGGAAATCAGACTGGAGGGGATGTGAAGGGACAAGGAAAGAGGAGGTTGGAGGACAGTCAAAAGCTTAGACAGCAAAACAAGACATATCATGAGTTACCATCATGGGCAGCAGTAGGAAGCACCCGAAATGAGAATCAAGTACTTTAAGAATTAGAGAGGAGAGATACACCCTGTCTTGGTAGGGTTTATGGAAGAGTTGGATTCCTCCGGGTGGGATTTCATTGGGATGGGACTGAGTGAGAGAGAAGTCAGGAGCTAAAATCCAAAAGTGAGAGAGCCCGGGTAGTGACCAAAGAGTAACAAACAAGTGTCACTGTGATTGGAAAGACCAGGCAGGGGCTGCAAACACTGGTTTCCTTCTCCTAGTGAAACTCAAGGAGACAAGGCAGAACCTAATCCTTAAAGAACAGGAGTGCTGGCCAGGATCTGAGAGACCTGGATTGAGGAAAGAGACAGGAATGGGTTACTACGCCTGTGCTACAAGCAGCTGTATAAGCAGCTGGCCTAGCCCCAGACCTGACTTATTGCTGAGACCTGGAGCTATGGGTTTACAGGATCTGGATTCCACTGGTCAGAGAGTGAAAATCGGGCAAGAGAAGAGTGGCCTGGCTCAACTGGGGATGGGGCTAATAACCTAAGAGAAATGAAGGACAGGCACCCTCTGAGGTTGAGGTAGGAGGCTTGACAAAAAATGAGCACCCTTACCCATAAAACTTACTGAAGTTTATAGTTTATTGAAGGGGTGACAGGGATGGATTTCCAGCCAAACATACCGGAAGTGGGGCTGAAGATGGTTGGTGTAGCAAGCTTCCCACGTCTCCCCAGTTCTTCATGGGAGACATGCTTGAGTTGGTGGCATAGCCATGGTATTCTTATTGCCCAGGATTAAGTGGACCAAGGTCTCACAAAAGCCAATTTGGGTCTTACCAAGCCTCTTAAATACACTGCCAAGTCAATCTGAAAGGCTAGATCTACTTATATGTAGGTCACAGTTGAATGTAGCAAGCCGCATGCCTGGCTCTAACATCTTGGTCCTGAGTATACATTCTTACTGGGACACTAGTGCATCTTGTTATGTTGCTACACTGCCCACTGGTTGCATAGTAATAACAGGGCACCTCACACGTGCAGCTCTTCCTCAGTGACCAAGCCGCGTACATTACCACCCACTGAAGGCTGCTGAGCAACAGAGCTTGCCTTGTGTGCCCAGGGCTGGCCACAGAGAGGGTGAACCCTTGCCCAGGGCCGGCCACAGAGAGGGTGAACCCTTGCCCAGGGCCGGCCACAGAGAGGGTGAACCCTTGCCCAGGGCCGGCCACAGAGAGAGTGATCCCCTTACAAGCACTTTGAGACTTAACTGACTGGGAGAAATGAGATAGATGAATTAACACTGGTGCTATTGGTGATTATATTTGTTGCCATTTAATGTGTCCATACTATATGCTAGGCCATGTGGTACCTCATTTCATCTGTACAGTGACCTTTGCAATGGACATCATCATGCCTGTAATACAGAGGAGGACACTTAACCTTAAGGAGTTTGCTTAGCTTGCCCGGAGTCGTATAAGTAGTGAATGGGGGACCGG
The DNA here is from genome assembly GCF_000412655.1 of Myotis brandtii. Classification (NCBI taxonomy): domain Eukaryota; kingdom Metazoa; phylum Chordata; class Mammalia; order Chiroptera; family Vespertilionidae; genus Myotis; species Myotis brandtii. The sequence continues at coordinate 4,572,148 of NW_005360187.1, read as the reverse complement.
GACTTGAGAAGTTCACCTGAGCCAGAGCTAAGGCAGGACCCTGTGCTGCTTCCAAGACCCTTTCCTGCCATTGGTTGATGCGCATGTTATAGAAAAATGTTGGGCATTCTCTTTCTCTCTTGGCAAACTCTGCCTCAGCTTAGTTCCCAAAGGGAACGCATGTAAAGGAGTGGACCTTTCCAGGTTCTTCAGCCAATCACGGCAGGAAGTGAGCCCCCACCAGAATTTATAAACTCATCCAACCGTAGGTTCCATTGACGGTGTTTGCTGAACTCACCCCTTGACCCAGGACCCTTCAGACACAGCTGTTTGTCTTTAGTCTCCACACTAAAGGCTATTCTCATTAAAAGGCATTCCCAGCAAAGGTAATGATAGTTTTGCCCCTCTCCAAGGTGTGTGCACATTTTTAAGAAAACTATGCTTGAACCTATCCAAGCACCCGCTATCCAAAAATTCCCTATTTTCTGCTAAAAAAATATATTGTAAAGCTGACTGCTTTTAAATAGGACTGACGATTGCCAAAGACTGAAATTCATTTCCTTGAACTTTATTTAACTGGGCCACAGAATCATTCTGCGTGAATCATTTAAATTAATCGGAGGCATTATGGTGTTCAGGGAAAAATTTTCACCCTAATTTCCAATTTCACAGTTTCTCAAGACCCTGCCCTGGGCCGTGACCCCAGGACTGTGTGCAGCTGAGACACCCCATTCTCAGGTCTGGGGCTTGGGACTGACATAGAAGCAGAATTTATGCGTTTTTCTTCCCTGACCGTTCAGTCGACTGGTTCACCAGTGAACCCTGGTTAAATGTAAAAAAAAAAAAAAAAATCTGGGAAGAGTAAAAAGGCTGGAGTGGGAGGTGGAGGTTTCTGCATCCCAAGCGATAATTTACCCCAAGCTGTGTTAGTGCCGGACGGACGCGACAGCTTGTATGAAAATTTCGGAGTCCCGGAGAGCAACAATAACAAAAATTAACAAATGGCAGGATGAGTAGCAGAAGGGAAGATCAAGCATATGCTGCTGGTTTGAAATGTAGTTTCATTAAAAATCTTTTCCACTGCACCCGAAAACAATCTGTCCTTGCCAGATAACACATTGGACACCGAAAGGCTGTTCCCCTCCGCCTGCTTCCTTAGTTGTAAGCCAACCCTTTAAAAACAAGCACACAGCTGCTCGCAACAAAATAAATTTGTCAGCTTGTCTTCGAAGGTAAAATAACGAGGGGGGAGCCGGTGTGCTTCCACCACTTACCCGCACGACACTCGGCTGTTTGTGTTCAGTCAACACCAATCAATAAACATCTGGTAGGATGAGCATTGGCGCCTCTTTAGGATTCATTATGCTTCATTAGAAATTGGTTTTGTCTTCCAGGCTAGAAAAAAACCCTCTTGTAATTAAAGAATAGTATCTGGTGCTCTCGTATTTCCCCCCCTAAAGACCTAAATTCTTTTAAGGCCATTATTTACAGTACATTTATCTGTATTTAAATGGAGCTACTTTTCCTTGAAAAGACCATCTGCTCATAAAGACCATCCTTTTTGTCCTCCCAGAGGTAAGCTCCCTCCGCGGAGCGGTGGTAGGAACTGAGGACTGTGGTTCAATGAAAACCTATGGGACACAAGGCAGGCCGAGGGCGGGCGGGTACCCGGCAAAACGGGGGTGGAAAGGGAAGGTGCAGTTTGCTGGAGGCAGATGGGCGTTTGAAATGACAGTCTTTGGGAAATGGTTTTACCAAAGGGAGGTATTATATCTGAAATTCTCAAGGCTGGTTAACTTCAATGGCGCCTTTGCTGGGCTTATTATAGATCATTTAGAGGCTCTGCAGTATCTGGCCTGCAGTCTGTTTTGTTACTTTTAAGAAAATGTCTTGCTTTTGAGGGGGCTGCTGGAAATATTAGTGTCAGTGATGCAGCTGTGCTCATGTGAGTCGCCTTAAGGGCATGCGCGTGAGCGTGTGCCTGCTGAGCAAAGTGTGCACAGGTGAAATTAACAAACTGCAGCTGGTCTACACAAATATACAAATAAAGCATAAGGTAGCCGGTAATGGCCCCAAATTATACAACACATCGTTACTGTTCCCATTAGTTAAACATTTATCTAACCAGGGCTTTCGGGGGAACTGAAGAGCAAACAGGCACTTGGAGAGAGCAGAGCACAGTGGAGGTCCAGGTGAAACTCACGCATTAGGATCAATAAAACATTAGCATTTGCTTTTCCACTTAACTCATAAGAGTCCCCAAATAGAGAGGTTTGGGCTGTTTTGTAGGAGTAAAGCTTCCTTTGAGAAACTCTCTCAGGGAATTTTGCCTGGAGGCGGCCCACACATGCAAAGGAAGGGAACTGATTAAATGATTAAATTTTATTTCCGAATAATGGGATGAAGGTTGGATTACAAACATTAGACATTCTCAAGCAACACAGTATATGTACATAGAGCAGGTAACATCCCTGTGGGTTTAGATAACAGGAAAACTTTTTGTAGTTCATACAAGTGGAGCATTACATGGAATAGAATGCATTTGAGCAAAAAGTTCCATGTGTGAGCAATACAGGAAACATGGGTTTTTCATACCATCTAGCGAACCTACTCTTTGTCTACATATTTCCCTGGGAATCATGGAAAGCTGTTTTCTTTCTTGGGTGCCATCTTCATGTTCACCCCCAGAAGGCTGAGTATCACATGAATTCCGATGGCGATTCTTCAAGGTTCCCAAAAGCAGTGATGTAATTTTATCCGCAAGTTCTAGGGTTCTCCTTCTGTGGACACCTTTACCTAAGGCAACGATTCCTCAGAGATCTTGAGTCAGCTCAACAGTTTTATCTGCAGGTTCTTTCCATTCATCCAGTCTGAAAAGGCTTTAAACCGACATGTTCCTTGAGGTCTCATTTCCCAGCCTGTCTTGGCTATCTGTTCTCTCAGGGACGAGTTCGATTTGCAATTTCTACCTTGATCATCCCTCTTGTCAGAGCAGAAAGGAGGAAATTAGAAGCTGATTCAACTTCTTTCCTGATAGCCTATGTGTATTTGTAGATAAAATGATTTTTAATATTTATAGGGAATTTTGAATATCAATTTTAACATAAATTTAGCTATAGTCACGGGTATTGTGTGGGCTGGAAGTAGGATTTACTTAATCCTCTAAGTCCCTTTTAAGAATCACCTGAGCCCTGGCTGGTGTGGCTCAGTTGGTTAGAGTGTTGTTCCGAAACACCAAGGTTGCAGTTTTGATCCCCGGTCAGGGCACATACAAGAAGCAACCAATGAATGTGTAACAACAAATGCATGCATCTCTCTCTCCCTCCTTCCCTCATTCCTTCATTTCCTTCCTTCCCTCCACCCTCCCCCTCTTTCTCTCAATGCTAACCTATCCCTGGGGTTTAGGTACCAGCACCATCACAAGTTTATCCCTCTCTCTCTCTCATTCTCTTGTTGAGGGTGGAGAAACTTGGTCACTAATGGATATGTTAATGCAAGATCTTGGAGCATGTTATGTAGCAAGAGATTTTATTTTGTTGCTACAAGAGGACACAATTCTGCAAGAGAGAAAATAATTTAAGTTACACAAAAATACTGTCATTTGTTAGATAATATCCTCTTACAGTAAATGTATGCAGCAAGCAAGGAGATATTTCTGTAGCTCTGTGAGATTTAGTATGTAATTATATATATATATATATATGCATATGTCAGCTATATCTCCTTAGTAGTGTCTATATTTTCTATAGATAGATACCCATATTCCTATATTGCATTTCGTGCCGTGTTCTTCTAGACAATTTAAAGCATTAGAAATTTAGGAAGTAATGTTTAATGAAAATGCATGTTATTTATGTCTGTCATAATGTAAGCATTGTTTTGCTAACTCTATGATTGACTTGCCTTAAAACCCTCCTATAGTTAGATGTCTCCTGGGATTTGAGGTTAATAGAACAGTGTCATAAGCCTTCTTTCTCCTCTGAGAGCATCATATGGCCCTGAATAAGACTTTTCACTCTAATAGATTTCGTCCTAATGTTAATTTGATTTATGGAGCTGATGTTGAATTTCTTCCTTTCAAATTTATGGTCTAGATTTCATGCTGAGCTTAAGATGCTGAGCCTAATGAAATTCACATTGGTGGCTTTATATGGATTTGTTTTGGTATGATATATAAGATTTAAAAGATAATAGCACTGAAAAATTATACATACACAATGTGCTGTTTTCTCCTTATGCACACTGAAATTAAGATTTATGTTCAGCATCATGTGATTAATTTTATAGATATGAAAATTCAGAACTCTAAACTGATGACACTTTTAATTGGGAATAGGTAGAGATGTTTTTTTTTCCAAAATGTGCAGTATTTGAGCACTGCTATTTATCTGTTAAAATTTATTTTTTGGGCTTTGTTGGAGGGCATTTTATAAATAACTTACACATAAACATAAGAGAGACTTATTCTAATTGATCAAATCCTAGAAAAAAAATCCTAAGTAGCCTTGTATGTGAAGCATAAACTCGTAGTTTTGCGCTACGGTCTGGAAGTGCGTTAAATTCCCATCACAAGGGGTAATGGATGTGAACATACTCTGTCACCTAATATCTATTATACAGAAGTAATGAGCTAATGGATGATGAGTACATGGCCCCCACAGCCCATTGTCCATGAAGAATAGAACATGTGGACATGAATGGCATATCATAGCTGAAATACACCCACATTTTAAGCTAATTTCAAATGTTCTTTTTTCATGCCTCTGTGCCAAAGGAACTTTCCAGTCCAAAATCAATGTTAGTATAATGCATTTGAGCTTTTATCATGAATTTACATGCTGTTAGTAAAGAGCTTGAGCAAAAAATTAAAGTTATTAAATACAAAATAACAAATTATTATGGGTAAGCTTATGTGCTGCTTTATATAAAAAATCATTCGATACATACACTTGGCATGAAATAAATTGAAAATCTTAGTTGGTTGACGAGTTTTCCCCCTTTTTAACCAGCTGTGCTTCTGTTGCATAAAAACAGCTTTACTGGGGTCTTTGCCAACAGACAGCAGACTATTATGAAAAATGTGACTGTTTAGTGACATGCATCTGTTTTCCAATCCACACCCAACATTTCAAATTGAGTTCTCTTAATTTGGTTGCCCATGTTCCTGTGAAAATTTCATTCATTTATATGTTCGCAAGATATTTTAAAGACAAGCCATTTCCCCCAATTTGTAGTACAGTTTTATGGAGAGAGAACTTATCTCAGAGTCCAACAGACCTGTCTGTGGAACTGGGATTCCACCACTTACTCACTGAATAATCTTTCTGAACCTCAGTTACTTAATCTTTAGGAATAAATGAAACTATAGATATGATAGTTTCTCTCATGCTACATGGGCACTTGAAACATGGTAAGTATACTCAACCAAGGTTAGTTCCTCCCTCCCCACTCTCTCTCAGGAAAAAAAAAAAAAGGTGGGTAATTTAAGGAAGTAATTTTACTAATATGTAATCCATAGAATTTAGCCTGTGACTTTAAATTTGCATGAAATTTGAGGGATTTGACTCCATCTAGAACCAGAAAAGGAAAACTGCCGACGCTGTTTCGCTTTTCCTGCCGTGCCTGGCTGTTGCCTGGCTGTTACAGATACAGTATGTGCAGCGTGGAGTCCTGTGCAGAATGCAAAATGCGTGCTTAGTGCACATTAGAGGAATGGATGGTCCTGGTTGTTCTATGATTATTTTCTTTAATGTGCCCCTCATTCCACATATCATGTTTGTACGCTTGAATTGCTTTACGTTGGAATTTAAGATTTAAATAAAGTTTTCAGGGGAAATGACATTATATTCAGAAAATAGCCGCTGTTTTCTGTGTTTCCTTAAACCTCTTCAACGATGGAGAGGAAGGAAACTTTATAACCTTGTGGTCAACAAAGGTTCCTTAATAGCCCCCCTCCGCCATTATGTGCATGTCTTATTTCTTTCCTTGGGCCTTTTGATTTTCAGAACTTTAGACTGACACTTAGAGTTAGCTGAAATAAGTTAAACTTACCCTGAAGAATATTGGTTTACTGTAAATAGATTATGCTCTTTTTGGACTTGAGTCAACGTGAATGAAGTAGCTCTTTAAAAATGGGGGGGGGGGGGGGGGGGGACAGGCAGCATCAGGCATTTTCCAGGAGCCCAGCTCCAGTTAATGGCATCTTTGCTCACAAACAGAGGCTGATTCTATTCACTACTGTAGTATCCTTACAAATGGTTCCACCATATGGGTTGGCTTTTAGGAAGAAGCCTAAATGATGTAGTTCCTTTTGTTTCGGATATAGTTGGGGCTGTTTCAATTAAACAATTTGATATAAAAAGTCTTTTTATAGAACATCTTTATGATATCACTTAAAAAAAAATTTTCAAATTCATTACAGAGAGAAAGGGAGAGGGACACAGGGATAGAAACACCAGTGATGAGAATCATTGATTGGCTGCTTCCTGCACACCCCTTACTGGGGATCAAGCCCACAACCTGGGCATGTGCCTGACCGGCAATCAAACCGTGACCTCCTGGTTCATAAGTCTGCACTCACCACTGAGCCAGGCTATGATATCACTCTTTAAAATCTAATATAATTAATTATTTTGTAAAACAGTGTTTCTGTCGTATGTTGAGAAGGATGGCTTGAGTGGTTGCATTAATACGTCTGCCATGTGCCAGACACTGGGCTAGACCTGGGGGAATTTAAAAAAAATGACACCACTACCTTGTCTCTCAGAAAGCTTATAGCCTAGCATTAGAAAAATGTGGAAAATTGAGCTTTAAGATGATATGAAAGACATAATAGAGGGCTATGAGAACAATGAAATGATTTCCTTTTTTGTGGAAGCAGGTGTTGGCTACATTTGAATGCTTAGTATCTAATAAGTAATTAAACCCATTACTTGGTACAGGTTTCGTATTTACATATCTCTAGGAGTTATCGCCATTGGGGACTGCTTTATCTTTACATTTCCATAACTGCCTATTAGCTCTAGCTATAAATCAATCAAGCAAAAAGCCTGAAGAGGGGAAAAATGGCTCTAATAGCTAGTGTGTCCTAACATCTTTGAATCTTCCAATTAGCCATGGGAAATTTAATCTAAATTCTAAAACCGAGCATGGGAGATTCCTGTAGGCATCACATTCTGGGCCCACCACTTTCAAACATGTTGGCGTTCGTGATGTGAAAGCATCAAGAATCATCCTGAAGTCTCAGACAGTTCCTCTCAATGCACTGTCAGTGAGAGAGTTTGATCTGCTGTTTGCTGAGTTGGCTGTCAGGAGAATTTGCCTACTTGGAGTCTCACCTGGTTGTTCTGAAGGCTAGCGATTGATCCTCTCTCCCCTCATTTTACAAGATCTGGAGTAGTTATAGGGATATACAGTATAACACTGATGTACAAAACAACTTTTAAAAATAAAACCAAGAGACATATAAAAGAAAGCAAGGTTCTATTGAATTGGGAGAGAAAGATGCAGACACTCATAACAAAAGGGGAAGAAGTGGATTAGAAGAATATAGTGACTGAGAAGCCTGTTTGGTCCAGTTTTTCATGAAAATTATTTTTCATAGTATCCCTTCTCTATATGTCCCCCAAGGCCTCAACAATCCTCTCTACAGTTGACTCTCAAGTTAATATCTCCATCCCAGATTTCTCTCTCACTCTAAACCTGTATACCCTAACTGCCCATAAGGCCTCTCCACTAGGGTGTCCAAAAGGTACCTCAAAGCCATGAGACCACCTTCCTGAGTGTTTTTTATCAGTGAATTGTACAACCTAATGGGTCAGGTAAGAAAACTAGGAATTATCCTTGATTCCTTCTGCTTCCTTATCTTCCAACATCCAATTCATCAGTAACTTCTTTAGATTTTACCTCATTGTGGTTCCATTTCTCCTTATCACCACTGCCAATACTTCATGGAAGCTACGAACTTTTCTTATCTGAACCACTAAGTGACCTCTTTACTGGTTGCTGCATGTCCATTCTGGCTCTACCATGTTTTCCCTGTTAATTATGCTCCTAATGTCTGGTTGATTGTGGAGAAGCACAATTGCCACCCCCTTCCCTTCTTCTCACAAAGCCTTCCTAGCTACCTCACTAGGCTTTTCTCATATCATTCTTTGCCTCAGTGATTGGTTCTAGCCACACCGGCCATCAGCTCTTCGGACACTTCGTGTCTTTCCTTCCCTGGACACTTCGTGCCCATTTCCCCACCTACCTTCCATTAATGTTGGTTTGCCCTTCAGTTTTCATCTCAGATCTCATTACCTTAAATGTGCCTTCCAGGATAAGTGAGTCTCCTTTATCATGGACTTCTACCATGCTGTATTCCTTTCCTTTATAACATGACCTCAATTTGTGATTACATAGTCATGCCATTGATTAATGTCTGCTCTGAACTCTGGGAGGTCAAGTGCTTTCTCTGTTTTGTTCACCACTCTGTCCCAGCACCAAAGACTGTGATATGTATGTGGTGAATAGCTACTGAAACAGGAATTAATAGATGGATGGATGAGTGGATGGATGGATGAATGGATGAATAATCCAAATTATATCCTGTGAGATCTTTCACCTCTCCCAGTATTGCCAAGCATTTCATATGTTGAGTTGAGACCCTGTATCTCAAATTACTAAGAACATGGGTTTCAAGCCAGAATAATTCTGTTAGAATCCTCTACTTACACGTTACCTACCCTCCCTGAACCTTATTTTTTTAATAAAATAGAAACAATAATGTCTCATAGATTCAGTGGATGAAGGAATTAAATGAAATAGTCTGTGCTAAGTGTCTTGGCACTTAGTGGGAAGCTATCAAATGGTAGCCACAGCGGTGATTGAGAAGCACCACAGAACCAGAGAGGGAATTTGGTAGCTTTGGTGGTGATGATGACTATCACTGTCCTCTGGCACAGAGAGCAGAGCATGGAACCATCGTCACTGCAGTGCTCTCTGACTGTGTAATTCCGCATGCAAGGATGGCTTTATGATGGTGCCGTGTCTGTCTGCTTCCTGCCAGAGGAGAGGACCCTGGGCGTCAATCAAAGACTCCTGTCTCTGGCAGTTACCTCATCTTGTCTAACTATTTGAATGACAGCACTCTGGTTCTGCTTTTTAATGCACTTACCAAAGCCACACACAATTCAAATGACACTAAGTAGAGAGGAGAGGTGGCTGTTTTGAGTCCTCAGACTGAAAGCTGGTACTGACTTGTTTCTTGATGTAACCACAGGAGTAAGTTGGTATTCTCAGGAGATTCTGACCTATTCACCCCAACCGAAAGAGCAAGAGGGAGGGAAGAGAACAAAAGAGGTGAGGGGCATGGAAGCTTAGCACTGGTAGGGACCTTGGAGACACCTGTTTCAGGGTAGAAAATGTAGAGCAAACATCTCCTCTCCATTTCACACCATGGTCGGCATCACTGTTTCAACCAGGCACCTTTTTCGTGTCCAGCTGAGACGTCTCAATACGGCCCTCCAGGTAGCAGCTGCTAGTTGAATGGATCTGACACTGGGAACAAAACCTCCTTGCTGTTCTTGATTTTGTTTTTCTCTCCTTATTTATATGAGATACAGAATTACAATCCTCCATTATATTTTCTCTCCTTCAGTAGAAAATCAGCCTCTAAGAGATTTTCCTTCAGAGGAGAAATCACCCACCTTTTCTCACACAGTCTGTGAAATCTCACTGTAGAATGATCAACTTAGTGATTCTTCAGTCCTTGTAAAGGGAACATGTGTTTTTGTTCAAGGCCTGTTAAAAGAATCAAATGCATGCTGTTTCCTTCTATGAGTCGATTACTTACTGAATTAGATGTGTTCACATGAAGCTCTATTTCAAGAGACTGCCACACCAGAAATGGTGCCACTGCCCAAACAATTCCAGGTCTTGCAACTTTGTCTTGATTTCAGACACTTCCTCCTTTCCAGAACTTTCCTCTGGCAGACACATCTCCCAGCTGCAGAAGGGGTTTATTCTGAAGGCATTTTGGTAGATGTGAATCATATGGCTCCCTATGCTGTCTAATTTGAGATCCTAAGATGGTATATGGTGTGGTCACTTTCAGTGAAAAAATTTAATGTTTAGGTTCACATATATCTCCCTTGTTTATACCCAGACACACCAACATGCGATCTTGTTCAAGGACATATTTATAAAAACAATGGGGCCAATAGTTTAGAAGTACAATATTCTGCCCATTAGTTCTAGTTTTGCTCTCATGTCTCAGAAATGCACGCTTCCTGAGTATAAAAGGCCTACTCTTCAATGTTATATACCCAGGGGTCTGTCATAAAAACAGTCACGTTGCACCATCTACACATTAGTAAACAGAGAGCGGTCCTAAAGGAGTATTTGCTTGCTCACAAAGGAAGGTCTCAGATCTTCATAGCTAATAACATTCTACTTCAGGGTCACAGCTGAGAAGCACTAAGTATCGCCGAGACTTGCGTCTGTCCCTCGGGCACTGTGCATGAGGGGAATTTGCAGCGGAGTATTATTACATTCATTGTCATTATTGCAGGAGCAGGAGTCAACCTGTGTGGCAGACTTACTTGCATTGGGACCTGGGCTGGCATGTTCATCTGTTCACTCACCAACTTAGCGAGTGTTGACCGACTGTGTTAGTTTGCAAGGGCAGACATAACACAATACAGACCTGGCAGCTCAAACAACAGAAATGTATTTCCTCACAGTTCTGGAGGCTAGAAGTCCAAGATCAAGGTGTTGGCAGGTTTGGTTTCTCCTGAAGCCTCTCTCCTTGGCCTGCAGGTGGACACCTTCTTGTAGCCTCACATGCTCTTTTCTGTGCACACGCTCTTGGTGTCTCTGTGTGTGTCTGAACTTTTCTTATGAGAACAGCTTCACATTAGATTCAGGCTCTATCTCTAAGTACAGACACATGCAGAGGTCCCGTGAGTTAGAACTTCAACATATGAATCTGGGGGGGGGGTGGGGGGGGGAGACACAGTCCAGCCACAACACCGAGTGCCAACACTTATTTTCAGAATTTTGGACTGACACTTAGAATTAGCTGAAATAAATTAAACTTATCCTGAAGAATAATGGTTTACTGTAAATAGATTATGCTCTTTTTGGATTTGAGTAAACGTGAATGAAGTAGCTCTTTAAAAAGCGGGGAGGGGACAGGCAGCATCAGGCACAACACGGAGCCTGGCACAGGACCTGTACCCCAGGCTCCGAGGGCCAGAGGAGACACATATGTGTTTCCTGCTCTGTGAGGCTTGGAGTATAGTGTGAGACAGAGTGGACAGTGAGCCTCAAAATAAATGTTTGATGACTAAGATTATTCTGTGAAAACAGAATGGATATAAACTGGGAGTCAGAGTAAGGGCTTTTTAAGGAGTAGCATTTATACCTGAAACTAATATAAAATAATAGGAATGTCAAGTGTAATTTAAAAATAATGTCAACTGTGCCCTGACCAGTGTGGCTTATTTGTTTGCACATCATCCTGTACACCAAAAGGTTGCAGGTTCGATTTCCAGTCAGGGCACATACCCAGGTTGTGGGTTCAATCCCCAGTCAGGGCACATACAGGAGGCAATGGATTGATCAATGTTTCTCTCTCTCTCTTCCTCTCTTTTTCGCTCTCTCTCAAATCAATGTAAAAAAACATGTACATGTCCTCAGGTAAGGGTTAAAAAATAATGTTAAAAAATAAAAAATAAAGCAATGTACAGAAGAATAGCAGAAATAAAAGTAGCATTTAAGCTAAAAGCTGAAGGATAATAGTGATATTTTAAGGTAACAAGTAGCATGTATTCTATGTTTTATATGTGTCGGGTACTGTTGTCAGTGTCTTACATATTTTATTTTATATTTATAACCATATGAGATAGATATTGTTATTGCCCCCATTTTACAGATGATGAAACTAAGGCACAGAGATACTAAGGAGCCTATCCTTAGTCACACAACCAGTAAGACAGTTTGACTCCAGAGCTGGGCTCTTAACCATGAAGTTAAGGAAGAAGAATTAATTGGTTAAGGAGAGGTTAACCCCTGTGAAGCCCCTGACTCAAGAAAGAGCATGAGTTATTCTAGGAATAGATAATAGGCAAATAGGAACATGGAGCAAAGACTAAAGAGGAGCATAGTGCTGGGACAGTTTTGGGAGTAGATCCTGGAGAGCTTTAAAGACATAGTTCAGGTTTGGTCCTTTATTCTAAGAGCAACAGGAGGCAGTGAAAGACATAACACAAGAGAACACGAGGATCTGTATTCATTTGTTGCAAGTCACACTAGCTGCTGTGTGGAGAACTGACTGTAGAGGTGCAAGGTGGAGTCAGGAGGCCCCTTAGGAGGTGCTTGCAGCCATCATGAAGAGAGACAGTGGAGGTGGACAGGAAGAAAAGCACATAGGGTTAACATATACTTTGGAAATAAGATCCTTAGGACTTAGTGACAGATGGTGGCAGGTGGGCAGTGGAGGGGCCATGAATGACTCTTAGGTTCTGGCTGGAGCCATGGGCAAGTAGAGGTACTATTTATCAAGATGGGGAAGAACCAAGTTTGCAGATGGGGCAGTGGAGAGTTCCGATTTTGCTGTGTGGGCTTGAAACTCTTCTATGACATTTACACAGAGACCTCAAGTAGATAGTCAAGCATTTGAGTATGGAGATCAGAGGAGAAGTAGAGGCTGTAAAAATGTTTTTCACCAGCACCTGGATGATATTTAAAGCAATGGGATTGAAGAGGATCAACTAGGAAAAGAGTGTTTTTAGAGAAGGTGAGAGGATATAGTGGTTCTCCAACATTTAGAATTCAGGTAGCAGAGGAGCCAGCTAACGAGACAGGATTATCCAGAGAGGAAGAGTAGTGCAGGAAAGAAGGTCATCCTAGGTCCTTCGGAAGGAGGTATGTGTGTGGAGGGGTGTATCTGGGGTGGGGGGTTTATAGAAAGTTGTCAGACATGCTATCCAGAGATCTAGTGAGATGGGGACCAAAAAGTGTCCTTTGAATTTGGGAACTTGGGGGTCACTGGTGACCTTGGTTAGAGCTGTTTTGGTACCTGATCGCACTGAATCTTTACAACCACTCTGTCCTATAGCTAGTAGTATTCATCCTACAGCACAGATGAGAAGCGTGGGACTCAGACTAGGGGGGACCTAGCAATGATCACATGGTAAGTAACCCAGCTCAGCTTACAAGCCTGAAGCTGGTGACTCAGGGTCTGAATTCTTCTCATTTTGCTCTCCTAATTATATGGATACAAAAACGTAGCAAATAACAACACCAATTTTGTTTGAATTCCTTAAATTCAGATGACAGTGGTATATGTTGAAATCCAAAGTCATTGCCTTTGAAAACAGTTCTGAGTTCTCATTTCATTTCTGGACCTAGCATGTAACGTTGGAGCCCTGGTTTCCTCATTTTTAAAAGAAAGGGATTGAAATAGACCAGTGATGGCGAACCTTTTGAGCTCGGCGTGTCAGCATTTTGAAAAACCCTAACTTAACTCTGGTGCCGTGTCACATATAGACATTTTTTGATATTTGCAACCATAGTAAAACAAAGATTTATATTTTTGATATTTATTTTATATATTTAAATGCCATTTAACAAAGAAAAATCAACCAAAAAAATGAGTTCGCTTGTCACCTCTGACACGGGTGTCATAGGTTCGCCATCACTGAAATAGACCATTTCCAAAGTCCCTCCCAGAATTCTACAACTTCTAATGGAAAAAACTTCCAAAAGCAAGCCCTGAGATGCCTCTGCTTCTCAATGCCACTTTGGCCTTGAGTTCATGTTCAACTTGAACACGTTCGACATACACTCACTTAGTAAAATTTTACTGGATGTGCCTACCACGGGCCGACACTCAGCTTTCTAGGTATTTGCTCCAGCTGTTCCTCAGCTCGGAGTGCTGTTTAGTTCTAGCTCCTTTGGGTCTCAGATCGGAGATCTTCCCAGGAGAGCAGTCTTACTCCTGCCCCTTCAGCACGTCCACTGTGTTCCTTTGATGAGGTGTGTGTGTTGTCCCCTGAATTTTGTGGCCAAAGCACAAAAACCATGATTGTTCCTGCACTGCACCTCATTAAGAAGCCCAGCACATGCTTTTCTCAAGTGGTGTTTGTTGAGTCATTTGTGCGTGAGGGAAGCCGTGTTGAGTTCTGGAAGTCCTGGGCCTCTCACAGGAGCCCGCGGGCCAGCTGGAATCTTGCCTGTATTTTAACAGAGAGGCACAAACACACATTTGGAGAAAACACAACACAGAACAAGGGAAACAAAACCTCTAAATGTGCCGAGTTCCCTCCCTGATTACCGAGGCGGGAATGAATTACGGAAGGACCAAGGCTTCTTGGTTTCTGATTTGTTTTAGGTGTTTGGTTTCTCTCTGTTCCTCTCATCTCCACTATTCAAATTCAAGTGCTCTTTTGTTTGGTTGGAGTTTAAGAGTGAATACTACAACTTCACAAAGACCTCCCATTTGGGCACAAAGGAAGGTAAAAGGGCAGCCTCTGCTTCTGCAGTTTGGCCTTAAAAGCTGAGGCAGGACACGCCTTTAACTCATAAACCTTGGCTCATGCCATGGGTGCCAGCACCTCACAATGCGAAGGTGTATGAGTGGGTGCCAGGGAGACACCCGGACACCAGGATGTTGCTTGCTGGCAGACCCCTGTGAAGACTTTGTGAAAGGTGGCACATGAACTTGATCCAAAGAATGCAGACAGTGGCAGAGGAACTACCAGGATTGGAAAGGTTCGGAATGCTTGGCCTCAGCGGTGGCTTTCAAATTCTGTTTGGCCTGTGCAGGGTGTTGAGGAGGAGAATGAGCATGGTACTGAGCCCTCTATCCTGATGCCCGCCCACCCCCTCCCACCCCCGCCAAGTTCCACACTATTCCATTGTATATATGGAGATTCCTTCCCTATGCATTTTTGCTTGGGGAGTTAAGGGGAGGAGTGCCTTGCTAAGAATATGTTTGCAAATGCCTGGGCCAGGGTGTGCAGTCCATGTGGCCCTGCAGGGGAGGGGAGGGCTGGCACACCCAGTGGGGCCAGGCTGCAGAGGGTTTTCTAGGTAATGCTGAGGAATTAGACAGGGCCCTGCCACCTCAGAGCCCATGAGCGTGTGAGGAGGGGAGAGGATGGGAGGGGACTGTGGCACTGAATCCTGTACAGTGAATAGATCTGAAATCAATCAACTCTAAGTGCTTGGCAGAGAGCTACAACTGAGAAATGTGCGCACAGGGAGACATTCACACAGAGGGGTACATACGCACACATACCCAATGCACACACCTAGACAGAGGGTTACACACACAGAAAGAGAGACCTCAAAACTGAGAGGGGCACACACATAGAGAGCAGGGGTGGACACAGTGAAAGACATAAAGACACGGGAAGAGGGGATATGCAGAGCTCATACCAGATGCACACACACCCAGTGGCTCCCAGAGAGAGACAGGGCGGTGCACAGAAGGGACACATAGAAACAGACACGCAGCAGACTCTGACCTTACTGCCGGCTTTACTGGTGCCCGCATGGCTCTCACGCTCCGGGCCACTAGCTGACCACCTTCCTTGCTCAGCCAGGCCCAGGCCCTGGACAGCTGGGTGAAGCCCCTGTGTGCCAGGGGCTCCTGAAATCATTCAAATTAGCCAGTTCTAGACCCGCTTCCCTGCCTTATCCATTTCTTTCCACAGAAACCACATAAAGGCCCTTGACCATGGTTCACGGCCCTTCCCCCTCCTGACCGATCCCAGTTCTTCCCCTGTGACCTCCCATGACGTAGCATAAACCTCTCTCCCATCCTTAACATCTGAGAGCATAACAGACTGTCTTCAATGGCATTCATCTTCCGATCTGTTGGCCTCTCCATACGTAAATAAAAGTAAAACCCATAATGAAACACTGTCAGATGTAGTAGCGGAAGTACAGGATAGAGAACTGCACTGCATGGACAAGCAACCTAGGAACTTCCAGGCGAGGTGGTGGGGTCAGCCATTCGCAGTAACTGTTGATTCCCAGGATGAGATCCGGGACCAGGTGGATGGAGTCTGTAAGACTGGCCTCCATGAGGGGAATTTAGGGAAGGCAACTGGAGGCCTTGGGTGAGGTCATCGAGGCTGCACACTGGTTCACATACCCAATGGCAAGAGTTTAGCAGAAGGGACTGTTGAGGGAAGGTTTTAGATTAATGTCCTCAGGGACTTTGGAGGCAGGGGAAGTCCAGGCCCTTGTCTCAGCTTTGAGGTGAAGGTTGTGGTTAGGGAGGAGTGATGCAGGAGAGAAGGCCGGCCGGAAGGGCGATACTACTGGGGACAGTGGTTGAAGGGGCTTTTCCAGGAGATAGTGCTTGTTGATCCTAGGATGGAGGGAGGCAGAGAGCTCGATGGCTATTGGTGGGGCTGGTGACTTGGGGGAGGCCTATCTGGGGCACAGGAACCCTAAAGTTGTGATGGGAATTTAGAAGTGATGTGCGATAGGAAGTCACCTCCCTAAGATGAGAGGTGGTAGGTCTGATGTCTCTTTTCAGGACTGGGGTCTAGAGGTTGCTGAAGGTCACAGAGACCACAGGTGGATGAGGCATTGCAAGCCGATGCCAGTGTTGTCTTCAGAGTTCCTTGTCTGGGGGGAAGACACTCAGCAGAAAGTGCTAACATATATTTTCCTTCCCCATTTTATCATCAGTTTTTTTGTTGTTGTTTTTTTTTTTCTTTTGGAAGTAGTAGTTGTGGCTGTGAAGGTTGTCAACTTGATGACTTAGGGTGTCAGTGAGATGTCAGGGTTCCTACTCAGTAGCAAACCATGGAGTCCTGGAGGCCACAGAGCACAGAACAGCCACCTCGATGGCTCAGTGGTCTTTCTGTGCTGTGAACCCTGCTGAGTGCACACTAGTCCCTGAGAAGGCAGCAGCATCCCCTGGGATGGGCAGGGTTGGGATTGGCCGCTGCCGCCACCACTTCTTCCCTGGCAAGCCCCTTAATCTCCCTACGCCTTGCTGGGCTCATCTGTGACCCACGGGGAATCGATACTCAGAGGATGGCAGTGAGATGTGAAGCTCACATGGTGTCAAACTCTTAATGCAAAGCCTGGCACACAGCAAGGGCTCCCACTGCTGTTCCTGTTTCTGTGTTGAACCATATGAAAGTGGTTGGGTCAAGGCCCTGGCTGGGTTGCTTAGTTGGTTAGAGCATCGTCCAGATACATCAAGGTTCTGGATTCGATCCCCGGTCTAGGACACATATAAGAATCAACCATGAATGCATAAATAAGTGGAACAACAAATTGATGTGTTTTTTTCCCTCTCTCTCACTACCTCTCTCCCTCAAAAAATTACATAA
>NW_005360187.1:4553035-4554645 GCF_000412655.1 Myotis brandtii | reverse complement strand
TACACACACACACACACATATACATATATATATGAGAGTGGGTTGGGTCAGAACAACAAATGGTGGTCATGTCATGTCTCTCAGCCTAACACTATTACTCTGAGCACTGCTATTTCCTGTCTGAAGTTGTCTCACTTCTGGGCCACAGAATCCTGAGAGCTCTTGAGAACTCAGCGTGAGGACAGTGGTTGTCAATGTTAGAATAAAAAGTGTTTGCCAGAGTTATGTGGACTGAAAGGAAGATTTTGCCCAGTACCCGAGAGGTCTGTCCTGGAGGGAATAATGCGTGTTCCCCTCCTGGGGCCTGCAGTGAACTCATCTGAGGTCACAGCAGAGAGACAAGACAGAGCCATTGAGTTTGCTGCTCCCCGTTCTGGTGGTGGGTAGTAGGGGGTATGGAAAAGGAAGCAAGTGCTGCTGGGTTGTAGTAAGTACTGGGAAGAAACGGAAAGAGATGATGTATAAGCAAGGTGGGTGACAGTTTTGATTGGAGGGTAGGTCAGGGGAAGACTTTGCTGTGGAAAAGGCATTTGCAAGTGTTGGAATTCCTGCAGCCAGAATGTGCCTGGTTTTGTGGGGAAGGGAGGAAGGTCAGGGTGGCTGGCATATATGAACAGGGAGAGGAAGACCCACTGGGAGAGGAGGTCGGGAGGGAGGTGGGAGCAGATCACGAAGAGCTTCTCTGAATTCAATTGTTTTTTTTCTGCCATGTAAAACCCAAATAGTCAAGTCCACTTACTGGCTGCAGTGATAATTCTTGTATTTTATATGGTGCCTTTCCTTTAACAAAGCAATTTGCCCCTGTGATTGCATGTGATCCTTAGAACATCCATGGTGAAAGGAGGGCAGAGGGAGGAGGAGGAAGGGTTCCATCCCTGTGTTCACTTTACAGCCAGTGAGGGTACTACAGAGAGAAATGCTCTCAGGTCTCCTTGCCTGCCCTCCTGCCTCCACTTCCCCTGTGACCTGGTCTTCCTTGGAGCTTTACTTCCTTTGGAAGAAAGACTGTAAATGTGCAGGTACCTCATTGTTTAATTATGCATTGTTGTGATTTGCAAGGAGGGTAGGTAGCTGTTTAATTCAAGTCACACCCTACATTCCCCTCCACAACTCTCATTAATTACATGTAAGGCTTGAACTAGGTTAGAGGTGCTAAACAACCGCCTGTGTATTGAATGTGATGTTCATATGTAGACACAGCTCACAGATCACAAGTTCTGAAATGCATGTGCATTTAGCCAAATGTGAGTCGCAGGTTGGCATAAATAGATATTCCTCAATAAATGGCAGTGTGTCACACTGTTCAGCTAGAAGTGCGGGAGCCAAGAAGAAATCACTGACACATCCGAATGTGTGTATTTCTTCTTGTAATTAGTTCTCTTTTCCAGGGTATTAAGTTACTTACATCTATCTCAAGCCTCTGTATCCATGGTAACCATGGTTCTTGCTTTGGGCTAAAGTCTTATAGTAACTGAATGAAAGCCCAGATATCATTGATTCAGTAACGTGGTGGACATTAATGGGATGCCAGGTAGGTGCCCAACTCATTCAAGGCACCGGGGAAGATAGGCAGGGCTTCTGCTTAGAGCAGCGGTTCTCAACCTGTGGGT
>NW_005360187.1:4487650-4552491 GCF_000412655.1 Myotis brandtii | reverse complement strand
AGAACCGCTGCCTAGAGAAATGCAAATTAAGGCCATGATGAGAGATCACTACACACCGAACAGATAAAGTCACAACACTAAATGCTGGCAAGGTTATAGAAAAACTGAATCTCTGTTGGGAATATCAAATGCAGTAGCCACTCTGGAAAATAGCTTGCAGTTTCTTAAAAACCAAACATAGAGTAACCATAGGACCCAGCAATTACACCCCTGAGCATTTACTCCACAGAATGAAAAACTGATGTGCACACACACACCTGTCCATGAATGTGCATAGCAGCTTCATTTGTAGTGGCTCAAAACTGGACATAACCAAAGGTCCTTCAATAGGTGAATAGTGGAACAAATTGTGGTTTTCCTTAGAACACTACTCAGCAATAAGAAGGCGTGAATGATTGACACACATTACAGCTTACAAAAGATCAAATGTGAATCCATTCATACAGCATTCTCAACATGACAGGATGCTAGAGCTAGAGGACAGATTAGTGGTGGCAGGCGTGAGGGACAGTGGGAGGAGGCTCTGAATATAACTGTAAAGGGCACAGAGGAGATCTTTGCTGTGATCTTTTGTCCTGTATCTTGATTTCAGTGGTGATTATTCACCTCCATGTGATAAAACAACTTAGAACTATGCACACATTGTACCAATGTCAACATTCTGGGACCATACATACCACCTTGTATAGTAGTTGGAGAAACTTGGTGAACGGTACACTATACAGATCTCTCTCTATTATTTTTGTCAACTTGCTTTGAATCTGTAATTAACCCCAAATAAAAAGTATTTTTTTAGAAACTTACTGATAAAATGATAATCACAGCTAACATTTAGAAAGCACCTACTGTGTGCTAGGTTCTTGCTAAGCATTTATTTTATTGCTAAGCATGCAATTACTCCTAATCTGCAAGGGGAAAATGTATATAAACTGTATAAAGTGTTGTGTCTATGTTCTGGTGAGGAAATGGGGGTCTGGAGAAGTCAGGTAAGTGGCTCCAGATCTCACAGAGAGTAAGAGTTGAGACGAGGATTCAAGCACAGGTGGTCCAGCTCCACTACCTTCTGCTGTCCTGGCTCCCAGGGATGTGTCCATTCCATTGGGCCAGGGCATGCATATGACGATGGAAGGATATTGGGATGTAGAAGAATGCCTATGGTAGAGCGTAATCTGTTCTTTCTTCCATTCCTTGGCTGGTCTTCGTACTTGAGAGAGAGTTGCCAAGTGTGTGAACAAGGTACTGTAGAGTACTCCAGGGTCCTGTAGGGCAATGTGGTGGCCTTGACCCAGGTAGAAGGAAAGCTGCCTCTGTAATTGGCCAAGGAGAGTGGAGTTGTTCTCACTTCCACTTGCAGTCAGTGGTTCCAATGAAGTGGACTTTCCCAAGGGACCCTCTTCTCGTATTCCATGAAAACCAAGCATCAGAGAAGGAGGTATTGCAAATAAAATAGGTGTTACCATTCTTCCTCTTCCATTTCTGAGATATAAATCCTCCTCCAGTTTCCATCCTGATTTGTTGAAGTTGGAAATTATTTGTTTCTCTGCTCCCTGTCCAGCTGCCTGACCTCCCCTGGATCCCAGGCTTTACAAAATCTGTGGCTTCTGCCAACCCGAAAATGCTTGGCACTCCCCAGCCTTCTCCTTCTCTGAGTCTGAGCCCAGTTCTCCCTCTGATTCCCGTTTCCACTTCACTACCTGCCTGGTGTAAGTAAGTGCTCCCAAATACAATCTGAGCAGAACTGTGTTCTCAAGGATGCACCCTTGGATTTATTGTGATGTCTTGTTTTTCTTCTGACCGGTATAATAGGAAGGCAGGTCTGTACTCAAAACAGTTGGCTCAGTATTCTGGTTGAAACTAGTTAAGTTATCGGAATCTCTCAGGCAGATGCCCTGGCAAGGACTGAGTTGCTGAAGGGGAGAGAGGGAATGAGTTAGCGGGGTCTTGGAAAGCTCTGCTCTGGAGGGATGGCCAAGTGAGGCCTCTTGTAAAAGGAGAAATGCTGTTCTATTTGTGCAAGGAAAAGCCATTTTTCTGTCTTGTAATTATTACTCTTGGTTGACTAGGTAGCCAACAGTCTGCTAAAACTCATGTTGGGAGGGTAAATATGAGACTGGAGCTTGAGCTGGGTTTGGGGAGTCAGATTTGGGCACAGGAGTGTCAGGAAGAAGGTGGTTCGTGGGAGAGGCACAGGCATAGATTCTTTGAAAAGATGGAGTCCACAGTTGATGTTTGCCTGAGAACCAAAGAGGCCGCCTGTGGGAAGGGGCACATAGAAAGATTCAGGCTGAGATGCTAACTGTGGACACACGGCTGAGGCTGCAGTCCAGAGAGCAAGACACAGGGAGAGGTTCAGAAGGTGGAGGCATGGAGCCTGGAGAGAGGCTTGAAACACAGCATCTGGAGGCCATCTGCCAGGGGACTCTGCCTCCCCTATGGTGGTGGTGGTCATGGTCCACCAGGATCCACCGTTGTTGCTGAGGCCACACTTCGGGTCATAAGACAGAGGCCATGAGAAGAATCCGGGTCCCAGGTACTTAAGAGATTTTACTGACTGTGTTGTGGGGCCAGGCTGTTGAGGAAAGAGTCTAGTTCTCCAAAGTAAACTCCCATCAGGGTCACATGACTTGCACACATTAACATACCTCTGGTGCCCCACCCTTTCCAATTCAGCCACCCCTCTCCATCCCATGGTGGTTCTTCTCACCTTAACAAACCACACCACACCGGTGCATTAGGGATTGTTACCAGGAAAAAACAGAGGCATCCGCCCTTACAGTATCCGATAGTGGTTTGTGCCTTCTTCTCCTGGGTCTCAGCCCTTGCAGAACTCCCCATCTCTCTCAAGGCCCTCATGATATCAAGCACTCCAATGTCTAATATCATATTTTAAATCCTACTATTACACAGGTCCTCAAAGTAGACATAAAGCCAATGGAGAATCATGATTCTAGTTGTGTAACCACACAGTCCCCACAGTAGGAATTGCAGAATGTCTTAGGGTAAAAGAGAATTGTAGGATCATAGGAGACCTTCTGCATGATAAAAAATGAGGCCAAGTATGAGGGAGGGAGGGAGAGTGGGGGAGAGAGAAAGAAGGATCAAGAAAGGTCAAAATCTAGCACAATTTTCAGAAGAAAAAGGTGAGAGGTCCCTGAGGACATTGATGTTCCAGTTGCATCCTTGCTGCTTTGGTAGGACTTTCACTGTGGTTCATCTTGACTTGGTGTGATATTTCTCAGGAGCAGAATTTGATTTCCAAAATTTATCTTCACAGACCTGTCATGGCTTGCTGGTGGAGCTAATTTTAAAAGATGGATTATTGGTTTATCATACAAATAAAGCCGATACTGGCAGTAGACAGGGCGCAGCAATATCCTACGCCAGTACCAACAAGGCATTTGTTTCTTTACATGCAACAATGCATAGTCATCCATTGGATAGCCTCTTGACCCGAAGTCAGCTCTGAAGGTTAAAGGAAAGGTGTCATAAATGGTCCACCTGAGCTCACCTCCTGCAGAGCCACTCCTGCCTCACTCCATGCCGGAGCATTTGTGCTAAACTTTCCTGAGATCCCGGGTCTTGTTCAGATTCCTGGCACACTGGGGCTGTTGTTAAGACTCTACTGCACTCCCCTATAAAGGAGGGTTCTGACTAAGTGACATGATGCAGTGTGTCTCCGTTAACGGCCGTCCATGGTGAATCATGGAGACTGAAGTTAGCAAGGGTTCCAATCTGGACTAAAAAAGTTTAGTCCACATAAATCTCAGGGCCTCATTCACCGAACTCACCCAGAAAAAGAAAGATCATCGACTTCTCATATTATCTAATTTCTGGGCACTGCCTATGGAATCACTCTGTCTCATTGAAAAATAAAGTATATTATGAGAAAAGTGAGGGACGGGTCCAGGGCTCTCTGCACTGCCTGTTTTCTTTTATTATTATTGCCTGAGCAGTATTCATTGTTTGTGCCTCAAAGCCACCAGACAGGGTCCTACAAATCTCCCTGGCGCCCTGTGTGGGAGCCAGGCTGAGATGATATGTAGCCCTCTGGATGCTCCCAGCATCATCATTCTAGACCCAAACTGAGATGTGATTTAGACGGTCCCTATAAAACTGGGATCATTGGCCTAATCAGAGCCATTTATCCTGTCTTGGGCTATCAAATCAGTGCTCGTGGGTTGCAGGGAGATGGGGGTGTGGGTGTGGGTGTTGGTTCTGGTATATTTCACAATGACGACTTTGAAGAGAAGCTCATTTAAGAAGTGAATGCTCTCTGTAGTGTATCGGGGCAGAGCCCTGGCAGGAAGGCACAGTTCCACTTAGCAGCTCTGTAGGTTGAGATCTGGACCATCTGAAAAGAGGATGTCGTTTCTGAAGGCATGACTCCAAAACAAATGCCTGCTCACTTGAGTTAGAAGGAAAATATAACCCTCTAAAATATGGTCCCGCCTAGTTCCTTCTAATTCAGGGACACCAGCAAACGAAAAGGCATATGCACCGAATGAAAAGTGGGATGTGAAAAAAAAAACCCAGCAAAGAAATATGATAAAAATTTGGATCACACCAGCTTCTATTTATGCTGAATATTTTACTTTGTTGAAGTCATTCGTGAAAATAGCCATATTGGAATGTGAAAAATCTTACATTCAGCTCGTGTTAGAGGAAGATAATGTTCATTTGAGAGATTTTGCAGTCACAGTCAAAGCAAGGAGTGAATTACTCAGAGCAAACCATGGAGTGGAGCGGAGGGGGAGCCCCACTGTGGACGCCCAGCCGCTTGCCGCAGCGCCGATGGTGAATCCTGCCGTCTCTGAGTGCTCCCAGCAGACCGGAGATATTTATTCACACTAAAGAAATGCAGCTTCTAACTATGTGGAATGACTCCCTCCTGACAAAGTTTAAGTAAATTGTGCCAACCCACCGATGAAGCAGACTGACATGTCACGAAGTGACAGCTGCCACGTCAACACGTTTCCTCGTCGCCGGCAGCGGCTGTGATCTGGAGCCTGTCACACCGCAAAGGAGCTCCATCCCTTGATTTCTCCTGGCATCGCCTCCCCTGTCTAGTTAAACCACCTGGTCTTAGCGGTTGGACACAGGGAGAAGAAATAGATCGTGGTGCTTTAGTTATTTGTAAAAGCACCTACTTTAGGGAACACAATTGGCAAATTTATTTGAAATAGATCAACCTTTTGAAATGATAATGACATAAAATTATATCAAGCCGTTTCCCTAACCAATAACTCCCACTGAAAATAATGTGCGACAGAGTGAGCTTGAAGCCCAGCTTAGGATCTTGTCTGGATTCAGTGACCTCGGGGTGACTGTTTGATACTCAAATCATGTGTCTGTCTCCACGTCCAGGAGTGTCCATGGTGGTGTATCCTGACCTCCCCGAACTCATAGGTCTGCTGCTGGGCTCTTCGTTAGCACTAGAAAGGGAACCAGCACAAGCTTGCCCTTCATGCCTGACCTTTCCGGGTTTCTCATTACTTTTATTTAAACCCGATATTAAAGGTGAAAACTGTAGTAGTGAAGCACTCGGCTAGTGAGATAACTAGGAGGCGCCGTCTCCATAATTACTGTGTCACTGTCTCTGGAGGGACATGAAAGCTGGTCTTGTCCCTTTAACAGGACAAGTTGCTAATCCCCTTAACATCCCCCCCCCCTTTGGACTGATAATATTTCACAATTTTTTTGCTTTGTAACATATTCCTAAAGGGAGGCTTAACCAATAATGCACAGATTATGGAAATGATGTTTATTAAATCAGGGGCGAAGTTTCTGGAAAGCCACAGAGCTGCTCAGAATATGTAACCTCCATCAGAGACTTCATTTGAATGTTTATTCATGGAGCAGTAAACATTTGTTTTTATCCATTTTATTGAAACATAAATTAAAGAACTGTAATTATGTGTAGGGCAAACAGTAAAGTAATATGCATTTGTCACAAAAATGAGTAAGACAAGGAAAAATGCCATCATTGCTTCATTTGCATCCAGATCCTTTACTGTCTAACAACAGAAAGACCCAGAGGGACTACCTCTGCAGATTAATGTTCTGATATGGTGTGTAAATTAAAAATACACATTCTAGATAGTCTTTTTAGCAAAGAGAGATCGGGGAAGTAATTTATGAAGGTCAGAAGCTACCCAAAGAAAGGGTGGGTTTCTTCTCTCGTGAGAGAGAACTGCAGTGACTTTTATTAAAGTTAATTCGGAGCAAAGAAGAAGTCCCCTTGGCAGTCTCTGCGATGCTGATTGTTTTCAGGATGAGCTATTTGCCTAGCATACTTGACCAGTTTTTAAAAAGGACTTACATGAAGCTGGAAAGACAAGACCTTCACACTTACATGTTGATAAAAAGATACTTTTCAGTGGGGAAGAAAGGTGCAATCATAATGGCTCAGCATAGGCTACATCCTTGTATGTGCAAGAATTCTCAAGAGAGGGAAAAGAGTGGCTAAGAGAAACTGTGCATACGAGGCTTCTTTGTCCTTTCTTTATAGCAATCTAGCAAATTAAAAACACTTGAGTCATCCATCCACCCATCCATCCACCTATCCACCCACCCACCCATCCATCCACTCATCCATCCATCCACCCATCTACTCACCTGTCCATCTATCAATCTACTCATCTATTCAGCCATCCATCTACCCATCTAATCCATCCATCCATCCATCCATCCATCCATCCATCCATCCATCATTTACACACTATGTCCTCTAAGCTAGAAACTTGGAGTGAGGGTAGGAAATAATGAGAGAGATAGAGTAAGGAATTACACAGAGTTCAGGAGTAATGGAAGAGAAACCTAAAATTATTGATGCTTTATGAGGAAAATGTAATAATTGAGAAACTTACAAAGAATCAGAAAGCCTAAAGTCTGGAGAGTCTGAAGGCTCTACAGAGGAGGTGGCATTTGAACTCACTCAGAAAAACTGAGGGGAAGTGGGAAAGAAGCAAGGGGAAGGGAACTCTACAACAAGGGAAGAACATTTTTTAACTTTTCTTACCAAGAATATGTACTGTCAACACAGCGACTGTAACGATGGCTGATGAAATACAGGTTGGACAAATCCTGAGACATTCTTTGCATCTTTTGAAAGTCATTTTACTGGAGGTGTCTCTAAGGTGCTGTCCTGGCACAGCAGCAAATAGAGCTAGTTTCACAAAGAACCTCTGACCTCCTACATGTGGGGCTGAACAGGTGGACTCTTGATCCCGAATGGTCTACCTGGTGCTCCACCTATCTTGTTGCATGAGTATAACCCAGCACAGCAGGAAGGGCCATGTAAGAGGTTTATTATGATTTTATAGGCCTTCCTTGAGTTTGTCAATTTTTTAAAGGGAAATTATTATAAATTCTCTTTTGCTGAACAGTTTTAAGAACTTGAAGCTGTTATGTCACTGAAAGTCAACCATTAACTAAAAGAAAATATAGAAAATTTATACCAGATCGATTCTTAAATTTGTAAGAAATTTGTTCCCTCCTGGGCCTCTCTTACATAAGTGCTTCATATTCTAAGGATGAGTAGTGTGAAGGACACAGTGGGCTTATACTCTGCTAGTGCCATGCCTGGTTCTGGAATCCAGGAAACCACTCATTCCGCCTCCCCATGCCTCTGTTTCTTCATCTACAGCTTCTCTCATCTTGCCTCATCTTTAGAGTGGAGATAGTACCAGTATCCTTATGCCTGATATTATTGTGAGAATTATATGAAAAACAGCTAAAGTATTTAGACCGATGCTGGCGTATTCTAAGTATTCAGTAAACTCTAGCAATTATTGTATTTCAAGACAGTGTATATTTCTAGTCTGAATCTATTTCTAACAACCTGCTTCTTCTGTGAACCAGAAGGCTTGGCTGTGCAGTGAGCCTTGCTAAATATATTCTGCTCTGGATCCTCACCAACCCCAAGGCCTGGGTTTCCTTCATGACTGGATTCTGCCTTACTTGGTTGGGAAGGCCTCAGCTTCTGTTACTCGGTGTAGGGTCAGCGTGAGAATGCTGCCAGGTACTTAGGTTTGAAATAAATGTCTCTGAAAGTACTGCTGCTCCCAGGGCCTCGAACACCTTGACACAACCAACTCAGGACAGAATTAGGAATCTGTCCAAAGGCACAGGCACCCGGTGGTCTCTAACTACCTTGTCAGTGAGCCCCTTCCTGTAGGATGTCAGCAGTGCTGAGGCGGCTGGTGCGCCCTTCATGAAACATGAAACTGTGCTTTCCACGGGCTCTGACTGCTCCAGGCAAATTGAGAAACTCTAACGGGGGAAGGTAACGGGCTAATTTAGTTTCTAAAAACACCTCCCAGGATTTGTGGGGACCCTGAGTGTTCTGTGGCTCTCAGTTGTGTTTTTCAGCCAGCTGTGAGTTATAACAGCACATCACTAGAGGGATGGTGCTCCTATGATATATGGGAGCAGTAAATCAGCTAAGCATCATGGCCTTGATGATGTATGGCTCCAAACTACAATACGAGTTTAAAGGAGATTTTAGCAACCAGAGAGCTTTTAAATTTCAAATTTTCTAAAAATTAAGGTCTTGGTAAGTCAACGGAAAGCAAGAGGATGGAATCTGATGCTGTTCAAGTGTCACTGAACTCAGAGAGCCGGGGGCGTGTCTGTTCCTTTTGGCTTTCAGCTCACAAGGTGGAAGTAATTGGCAGGTTCTTCAGCGTCTCCTCCAGGAGAGGAGAAGCCCGGGGAACTGAACAAACAGGAGTGAGTGTCAACGCATCTTTGCCAATCGATTTCCCCTTCTTCCGCTCTGCAAGCCGCAGAGGAGCTCATTCTTGTCCCAAAGTCCTGGATCGAGTGAGATGCTGTGGGAGGCTTTGGGCAAACCCATGAGAGATTATTTTTGTCTTCTTTGTTCTAAGGAACTCTTCCAGTGAAATTCAGAACAAAAAAAACAGTGAAAAAAAGTAGATCAACTTCCTCACCCATTGCTCACAAATTCAAAACGGACGCACAGGAGAAAACTCGCCTTTTCTGTCATTTGTCTTTGTGAAGGAAGCACTCATTGCAAATGAGCAGAAAATAAAAGGTGGATGGCACGCGGGCTGCTCAGCCCAGCAGGAAACGGAGCTGTTGTCATGGTTCCATCATCTTCCCTGTTTTAACAATGTGTTTGTAGGATGCCAATGTTGCTTATGAGAATGTACCCATTTTGTTAAAAAACCATTCTCTTTTGGGGGTGAGAAAAATCACTGTCAATTAGGACAGCAGGTGCTGAGAGAACTTCTCCTCCTCCTCCACCTCCTTTTTAAAATCCTGCTGCAGTAAACAGACCGAAATGAGAAATCTCTCTACTGTTCGTGTAATAGACCCACCAGGAACAGCGAGAGACAATTACATTTCAAGTGGCTTCTTCTACTTGCCTTGACTAAGTGAATTAGAGGGACGAATGGGGGTAGAGTTACTGCCAGGTGGAGAGAAACATCTGGGCATGAAGAATGAACACAGTCTCCCCTCCCATTATCTTGTCTCCAGTTTTTCCTCCTTCGGTAGAGTCTAACTCAAATTACTATAGATTTTTGGTGTCCACCTCCCACTCCTCCCTGATGCAAAGGGCAGAACATCCTGTTTCCACCAAATAGAACCACTTACTGACTCAAAAAGAAGTCCCCGGGTTCTTTACTCCCATACTAGCAGCCTAACTATGTAATCTGGGTAACGAAGACATGGGAATCGATGCATCACCCACTACCTGAGGCTGTCAGTCGAACAGTATGAATGAGGCTGGCCTGGTGTCTAGAGTGATGTGGGCTGTTTCAATAGTTGTTAGAACTTCTTGGGAGAACATTGCTATAACATTTAATTATTTCTCTCTCATAAGGTAAAAAGCTTTACTTACACTCATTTTAAGTTAGTACTCATTTTAAGTTAGTCTCAATTATAACATTTGCTACCATTTATATAAGAACCTCTTATGCTAGTAACTGTGCATATATAAGTATTACCACATCCTCACCAAAACACGAAGAAGTGGGAACAATTACTGTCTCCATTTTCCTAATTGAGGAAACTGAAGCTTACTGAGATTGAGTAAATTGCCCAAGGTCACCAAACTGGGTAAAAGTGGCAGAGCTGGGATTCTGAGCCAGGGTAAGAGGATGTCAAATCCCGTCTTTGTTATGCTATCTTACTTTCCAGTTAAATAACTACTATTGTGGATGACCATATGTCTTCATTTATTTGGACCAGCCCAGATTGAGGCTTATAGTCATAAAGGGGCCAGTGTAGTTATAAACAGTGCCTCCTTTCACTCCCAAAATTTCGCTTTGGACAATAAATTATATGCCCCCCTAACTAGTAGTATGCTCTATGCTGTGAGATCTTATTTCTGCTGATTCTAAGTATCCTCATCTGCCTCTATGGGTGGGCTTGCGGAGGGGGGGGGGCAAAGAGTAAAGGAAAGGAGGGAGGCAGAGTCTTAGGAAGTTCTTGTGGGAAAATGTTCTAACTGGATCATGTGCTTATTGGCCATTGATGCATCTTCTTTGGAGAAATTTCCATTCATCCTTTGTCTATTTTAAGTTGGGATTTTTGTCTTTTTATTGTTGAGTTGAAATAGTTTCTTACATGTCCTAGATACAAGTACCTTACCAGATGTATGATTTGCAAAATTTTTCTCCCCTTTCCTTTTTGTAATGGTGTCCTTTGAAGCACAGGGTTTTAAAAGTTTGACTTGGTTCACCTCCTTCCACTTCTAAGGACCCTGTGCTTACATTGGGCTCAGCTGGGTAACCCAGGGTCATTCAGACTGTCTCTATTTTTTTAAATATATTTTTATTGATTTTACAGAGAGGAAGGGAGAGGAATAGAGAGCTAGAAATATTGATGAGAGAGAAATATTGATCAGCTACCTCCCACACTCTCCCCACTGGGGATGGAGCCCGCAACCAAGAATCGAATCGAACCTGTGACCCTTCAGTCCACAGGTCGACACTCTATCCACTGAGCTAAACTGGTTAGGGCTGTCTCTATTTTTAAGGGCAGCCGAGTAGCAACCTCAATCCATCTGCAACCTTATTTCTCCTTTCCCGTGGAACCTAACCTATTCACCAGTGTGGATTAGGATGTGGACCTATCTCAGGGGTTCATTATCTGCCTACCACAGCCCTGTGTTTGTTGTTCTTAAGAATCAGGTTGACCTCCTGTCATTGCTCATTGCAGATCTGAGGGAGAGAGCTTCAGGCTGGGCCAGCTGGTGGAGGTTGCAAGGACACCAGTTATGAGCAGGGTAGCTCTCTAGCCTCCCCTGCCCTTTCCCCACCAGGATTTGATCCCCTCTCATTGAATTGCAATATATTCTAACAAAGATAAAAACAGCAATATCATGAAACTGACCATCCTCGGGTGAGAATGGGGTAGAATAGATGTGTTCAAAAGGATGGCGGGAGAAGCACAGGTGGCACAAAGGATGCAGGGCCGGTGAAAATGTCTTCGGTGGGATTAAAGCTCAGAGAGCTCCTGCCATTGGATAAAACCCAGAGGTAACAGAAAGGACTTTTATAGCTGAGATTTGCTGAAGCAGGGGGCCAAGAAAGGGTGAATCTGCTACTTGGTATAAATTCAATAAAATTACTAAATGGAGGGGGGGCGGACTTGACATTGATAACTTTGTTACTCTATATAATATTTTGGGAGTGGCTTTCAACTAGGAAGCAGTGAGGTGGAAATGGAACTCAGATGATAACACCCTTGCCCTAAGTGAATTCAAGACCCTAGGCCAGGGGTGGGCAACCTTTTTGTGAGTGCGTGCCAAAACCAGAAAAATCTCTGACTCAAAATTCTTCTGCGTGCCAACCCTAATTTTTTGAGAACATGTTAGGCCTTCTTGATATCTCTTAAGGTGTATGTATGTGAAGAACCTTAAAGAAATAATAAAATTCATTCGAGCGACAAAAACACAGTATATGATGATGAAAAATACATTTATTTTTTAATGTATACATGTACACTGATAGTCTGACAGAAAACTTTATGGCTCCGTCTGATATTATCAGTGGGACTTTTGCTGCAGCATCACTGATGACAGAGATTTTACATCAGGTTTATATTTTGTGACCTTCAGAGATATGCACGAGCTACTACTTTCATCCGTCAGGCTACTCCTATTATGAGACTTAACAAAATTCATCACTGAGAACAAAGATTCACAAGCATATGTGGATGAAACCAAAACACTGGTCGGATCTAGGAAGGCAGGGAGAGTTAAGGCAGAGGCATAGAAATTGCTCTTCCCCTCTTATCTGAAAAATAAAAAAGTCAATATTAAGAAAAAATTGTAAATGGAAGATTGTAAGAGAGGGTTTCGCGTGCCAGCAAAAGTTACTGGTGTGCCATGTTTGGCACACGTGCCAGGGGTTGCCCACCCCTGCCCTAGGCAAAGGCAAGCCCCTATCCCATGATCCTGAAAGGACTTAACGGATGTGATCAAAGACATTATTGAGAAATCGGGGAGCTTGGGAGAGGCATCAAGTGGCCAGCGTGGAGGTGTCATATTTGGAATGGGGAGAAGCAGGTGGCCTCCTGAGAGATGTTGTCATTTGGTCAAGAGCAAACACCCTGATGCCTAATGACAGACTCGGTTCAGATTTTAGCTCTTGGTCCCTCCCTGAAGGAGCTTGGGCAAGTCACTTAACCTCTTTGGTCTAATTTGTCACCTGGAAATGGCTGTGCATTTATTAACTGTCTCTTGGGAGTATTGTAAGGGTTCATTGAAGTAGTGATGTCAATCAGCCCAGGGACTGATTTCAAGAAATGTTAATAACAACAATTACCACTACTAATGATGATAATAATAATTGGAGAAACTAGTGGCTCCAGGAACCTTACACCAGTGTTTTCTAGAGTGATTTTCTCCCTCCTCTGCAGCTGCTCTTATAGATATTTTTTGCAAAACTCCTTGGAAAAGTTGTCTGTGCTTATTTATCTCCCTTTCTTCATCCCCCATTCACTCTTAAATCGACATCAGTTTTTTTTTTAATAACAGTTTTATTGAGATAAAATTTACATAACATAAATTCACTTCTGTTAAGTGTACAATTCCATGTGTTTTTTGTATATTCATAAAATTTTGCAACCATCACCACTATCTAATTCTAGAATATATTCATCACGTCCAAAAGAAACCTTGTGGCCATTAGCAATCACTCCCCATTCCTTCCAGCAACTGCTAATCTACATCCTGTCTCTATGAATTTGCCTGTTCTGGACATGTCATATAAATGGAATCATACAATAGCTGGCCTCTTGTGTCTGGCTTCTTTCACTTAGCATAATGCACAAAGTATCACTCTTTCGCTCAGCAGTATTTTGTTCCTTTTTAAGGCCAAATCACGTTGTCTGGTTATGCCACACTTTGTTTTTCCATTCATTATTGATGGACAACTTGGATTGTTTCCCTTGTTTGGGTATTATGAATAATGCTGCTATAAATATCCATGTACAAGTTTTTCTGGGGACGTATGTTTTCATATCTGTTGCATACATACTTACAATGGAATTCTGAGTCATATGGTCACTGTATGTTTAACTTTTTTAGGGACTACTAAACCATTTTCCAAAACAGCAGCGCCATTTTACGTCTCCACCAGCAATGTATGAAGGTTCTAGTCCACATCCTCGCCAGCACTTATTGTCTTGTGTGTTTTTTTAATAGTCATCCTAGTGAGTGTAAAATGATATCTCAGTGTTGTTTTGATTTGCATCTCATTAATGATTAATGATGGTGAGCATCTTTCATGTGCTGTTCAGCTAGCTTTCAGCAATGGTGGCACTGTTGATTAAAATTCTTCCTCTTAACATTCTTTTCTCAGCCTTTAAACTTACCCTCTTTTTATTTGCCTCCTTCCCCACTGTATCCTTAACCTGAATCCTACTTCTTCTCTTCCCAAAGTACAAATGCTGAAGTGTCTCAATTCTGAATTTTTAGCTCTGCCCACTGTTTTTCTTCATGACACCTATTTCCACCTAAAATTAAAGCGTATATTTATTCATACAATTATTTCTTTTCTTCACTGCCCATTGAGCTGTAGCTTTATGGGGTCTGTCTTGTTCATCACTATATCTCTGGTTATAGACTAGCACCTGGAAATAAATATTTTTGTAAAAATAAGTGTATTAGAAAAAAGTAAGTGGATGCTATGTGAATAAAGAACAGGTTCCATAAGTAAGTTTCTAGATTGCTAATTGAACAAACTTAACTTTCCCTTTTTAAAAAATACTTTGTTACTGATTTTAGAGAGGCAGGAAGAGGGAGAGAGTGATAGAAACATCAATGATGAGAGAGAATCATTGATCAGCTGCCTCCTGCATGCCCCCACTGGGGACTGAGCCCACAGCCCAGGCATGTGCCCTGTCTGGGAATTGAACCATGACCTCCTGGTTCATAGGTCCACACTCAACCGCTGAGTACTCTCCTGGGCTAACTTTTTCATCTACTCCTCTCAGATACTTTAATATGCTAGTCAACATTGTAGAATTTATTTGACCCTGAAAACTTTTTGGTATGCTTCCATACCAAAAATTCTTAGGTGGAAATAAGTGTCATGAATTTTTTAAAATACTTTTTCAACTCAAGCAGCTAAACTTCTTGAGACCCTAGCAATTTTTAAAACCTTGTAAAAAAAAATAAAGTCTAGCAAAATTTTGTAGTGTTGTATTAATAGGAGGCTTTGTTAGCACATAGAAAGTAAGTTGTGGTCACAAAGGCACAATATTGTTATCAGAGAATTGCATGGGTGGAATTTCTCTGTTGCTAGTGGGAGTGGACAACTCAAGCAGCTAAACTTCTTGAGACCCTAGCAATTTTTAAAACCTTGTAAAAAAAAATAAAGTCTAGCAAAATTTTGTAGTGTTGTATTAATAGGAGGCTTTGTTAGCACATAGAAAGTAAGTTGTGGTCACAAAGGCACAATATTGTTATCAGAGAATTGCACGGGTGGAATTTCTCTGTTGCTAGTGGGAGTGGGTTTCTTATGATATCTTGAGAAAAAGAATTTTCAAAGACGCTCATGGGAGAATGAGTGCTTTTGATTTGTGTGGAGTTATATCTCTCTGTTTGCAAAGTCCCATTTCCCTTAAGCCAGTCCTGGAAAAGGTGCAGGCAGGGTTCAGCAGAGCTAAAAGCAAAGCCAGTGTCCAAAGTTTCTGTTCCGTGGTGGAGCTGAGTCCACACAGCAGCACGCTAATTCCAGTCCATCAGTCCGTTGGGTGCGGCCACATGGCTGTGGGCATGTGGATGAATACACGGGAGTGCACCACCTGCAAAATGAGAGCCAGGAGCACAAGAGGGCCAAGAGGAGGGAATACCTTTGTTCAGGAGCTTGTGTATTTCAGATTTCTCGCCCTTGCAGTGGCCATGCCTATTCTGGCCAAAGACATGCTCCCAGGTATGATTGACAGCTAATCACCTTCCCCGCATCATTCAGACCTTACTGGGCATGCACCTGTTGTCCACTCCCTTCCTCCAGAGATCTGTGGGGAACAGACCTGGAGCGTATTAAACTGCAGCTTTCTGGCAAAGCTGTACAAATGGCATGCCTATGTTACCTGGCCTTCTCTTTGCTCCTTTCCTGTTAATTAATTAATAACTGGAGTAATTAAAACGGTATCAATATGAACTCATTAAGAATAGGTTATGTCAAATCCCTATCTGTGCTGTTCATAGGGTTTTTATCAAAATGATAGTCTATCAGAAGGCCTTGGCAATGTATTCCTTCACAACAGCGAGATTGTGAGCTGGCTTTATCGTGTTTTAATCATGATTTCTCTTTTCTGGGAAGTGGAGTGGGTTGTCAGGATCTTGAGATCAGTCTGTCACTTAAGAATTTATGTCAAGACATTTGGCTGGGTTGAGATCTATGCCCTTGAGGGAAATTACCTGTACAGTAAACTGTTTCCTGTCATCGGTGTCACAGTGAATTTCAAATGTTACCAATGCTCAAGAGTGGCACTTCCAGGACTGGGTGGTAACAGCCCATAGAAATAGCCCTGAACTCTAAACCCAGGAGAGCAAGGTAAATATAAGAAGGCACGGAGGGGCCTGGTCCCGGGAGGTCTCCCTCCTGTAAGTTCAAAGCCAGCTGTATGTCACAGAAGGTGGCCAGAGTATAGGAAGCTGGGGAAGCATTCAGTCCTGGGTCTCTGATAATGCAACAGGACAAGCCAAGCATTGAGATCTTGGTGCCCCCATTAGCACATTTGGCAGGAAAGGGGTTCAGGAACCAGTGGTTTTCACAGTATAGTCCTGGACCAGCAATACTGGCATCACTGGGAGCTGGTAGAAATGCAGGTGTGAGGGGCCGGTGGTCTTTGTTTTGTCAAGTCCCAGGTGCATGTTCAGGTCGAGAACCACTCGTGAAAGCAACAGAAATAAGCTGAAGCGGCAGAGAAACTTTAACCAGGCGTCGTTCAAGGAGCCTCTTAAATATCTTTCCTGCTGGTGTGGGAACCATCCCGGAATATGATGCTACTGCAGCTACCTGTTGAGCCCTGCCTATGTACTAAGCGCATAATAAGTACATGCTTAGCTGCTCTGATCCTCTTAACAACCCTGTGAGATAGGAACGGCAATAATCCCCATCATGGATGAGGATACTGAGATACAGGCCTTAGGAGGCAGGGCCACAGCTTGTGAGTGTTGGGTCCAGGGTTTGTGTTAGGGATTTTGGCTACAGAACCCTGATCTGATACCTGACTATTAGATGACAGACGAATGGGGGAAAGGGAGGGAGGGTGGGAGGGAAGGATACCAGCAGGTTTGGAAGTAAAGACTGAAGGCTTTTTTTCCTGGGCTTGCTTTAAATCAACCAGCCATGACTTCAAAAATTTCACCCTGGGCCTGTCTGGCCCTGCTTGCTCCTAAGAATTTGGTTCCATGGGAAATTTGTGATTTACTTTTCCCTGTTTGCTTTTCTCCCTATCTCCAATGCTCACATGGTCTTCGTAAGTTAAGCGTACACTCATCCCAGTTGCCAAGGAATCCATGTCTGGCTTTGTCCTGGAGAATATTCTGGCGAAAACATGTCACTGTGTGGGACTGTGTGCTGAGGGGCTGATGCGAAGCTCTCTGCTTTGTTCACTTTGGGCCACCCTGCTCCCTGCCTTCCCTTAACAGCATAGCATCTCTCCCCCTTGTGCGCAAAGCCCCAAGGACACGTCATCTCACCTTCTGCAGAGGCCCTTCGTGGCCTAGGCCTAACCACAGTAATCAAGGAGGGGCGGGCGTGATCAGGGACTGAGGAGGCTTGATTCTTTGTCTGCCTCTCCACATTTAGGCTTTTCATTGTCATTTTCCTCCCCGCGGGTTGTAATAAACACTAAACACGTGAACACAGCTCAAGGACAGGAACGAGGTTTAGCTTCAGCCAAGGGACAATAGAGGCTATTTGGAAAGTCAAACTTTCAAATGGCAGTTTAGCCTTGAAGAATATATTGAAATAGATGTGCTGTGTGCCTTGAGTCACAATCTCCGCATAATTGCATTGCTATGTATATTACCTGGGTACTTTTGTAGGCTAAAGGAATGGGCTGTTTGAAAGATTAACATCACAGGGTCCGTGTATGTGCTGATGAAAAAGGCGGGGCAGGAAGCAGGCCCTCTGGCTTTTTGGGCTGACCCTGCACTTCCTGTGGGGCCTGCACCTCCAGGTTTATTCAGAGCATTAAAGGAGATAACTGCCAAGCACACTGTTTCCTTACCATCATAATTAAAAGTTTAATAAGTAAGAATTATTTAAGTCGTTATTATTTGCTTATTATTTGAAGCCCGGATTCTGTAATTCGGCCCATATTCTAACATACTTTCCCTCATTTGTTCTTTACTTATGCAGTTCTCTGTTTTAGTCAAGTCTTATTTCCTGTCAGTTTCAGAGGCGCTGTGGTCACCTTTTAAGACATGCTGTCATTTCAAAGCACTGGCTAAATACAACCAAGACTGACAACTATGAATAATTCCACGGAGCCCCTAAAACACTCTGGCATTTCACTCAGAGTCTCATATATGCCACCAAGTTGTTCTTCTTGGTCTGTGCCTCTATTCTCCGTAGACTTCACATCCAGTTACCAGAGAACGCCATCTTCCTCTGAGCAATAATCCAGCAGGAACCATGAGTAAATGGGCTTCGTGAGGGCATCACTGTCAAGTGTGAAAATATATGGGGAGATAATCACATTTTCTTTTTTCTTTCTTTGTATATTTCCAGCACGTTCACATCCACATTCTGCCCAGGAAGGCTGGAGACTTTCACAGGAATGACAGCATCTATGATAAGGTAGGTCTGCTCGCTCTGATCTTACTGTTTGATCACGGGCGCTGTCCAAGTGCTGAAATCACCCTGAATAGGTACTGGCGTAGAGATGGTCCTGGATTCCACCCAACAATGACTTGGGAAGCAGCAGTACAGGTGAGATAGCCCAAAACAGCCATTATGGCAACTAAAGACAAAGGAATTTATAATGATTTCTTTTTCAAATGAAACTGAGCAAAATCTTAATACTCTTGTGATTTCTGACTGTTATTTATCAGAATGCTAAATGTTTGCATGGAGACATGTTCCAGTGTCTCCATAGGAGAAAATCTACGTGACAACCAATGGAAATTAAGGGCATTGATATATGATTATTTTAGTCAAATGCTACATTTAATGTTTAAATACTTTGGACTTCAGCTTGTCTCTCCTTATAGCATTTATTCCAAGTCAAACTTTGAATTATCATTAGCAAAAGCTAGGTTGGTTTGAATGATATAAGTGTAACCCATATATTATCAGCATTTTAGCAGTTAGCTGATTTCTAGATACTTCCATTCAAAGGTATAAATGTAAAACCACTATGAAGATCATTCAGCAAGAGTCAGGTGATCTCCTAGGATCTCATGTACATGAGCACCTTCAGGCATCTGTACATTTAGAGCAGGCATGGGGAACCTTTGGCCCATGGCCGCATAAGGCCCCGGAAATCATTTGGTCTGGCCCTGCCAAGGCATTAGGTGAGTTAATTAAATGTTTGACCAAATATAGCAGGCTAATTTTTAAGTTGGCAATTTTGTATGGCCTGAGAATGATGTTATAAATATCCAAATGGCCCCTGGAAGATAAAAGGCCCCTGATTTAGGCACATAGCCTATGGTGGATCAAGCTGGTATAAAATATAAGACAATTTCAATTTGACTATTTATTGTAGCCAGTGAAGGGTAAATATGTTCCCCACGCATAAGAGCAGATCAGATGGCAGCAGCACCTGGAGTGCTTGGTTAAATAGGCCATGAGGTTATTTTTGGATGCAACAAGGAAAATGCTGTGATTGATTAGCAATGTCTGCCATAGTATCAATAGGAGAGAGGTACCAGTTAGTCATCTATTTGACACTCATGTTCTAGCCCTTTGAGAATAATTTCTAAAGCACCCAGTTTCCCTGGATTAGATGGAACCTGTGCATCTTGTTGTTGTTGTTGTTGTTGTTGTTGTTGTATTTTTAAGGTTTCTTTGCAATAACTGGGCATTAAAATCACTACCTAGACCCTAAAAATAAAGAACCAGAAATGAGCAGTTAGTATTGAGACTTTTAGTTATTATTCTGGGATTCACTGGGTCCTTGGAGGTGATTGGTTTTACTAGTATGCTTTGGGGATATCCCTCACTATGTGTGCTTCCTGTTTTCCAAGGCCTGGAATAGACCTGTGTAGGGTGAAAATGCTCTGGTCACTGGTCCCCAGATGCTGGGTGGTGGGCCAATTGCTGCAAATTCATTCCCAAGAAGTCCCAACCCGAGAGATTCTGAGCCAGTGAGTTACCGAGGCTCTGAGGAATCAGTAATTAGGTGGGCCTAAGAAAGTTCCCAGAAGATTCCAAGGCATGGTTAGGTATGGGAATAGTGTCTCTCCCAATCTGGGCTTTCCCAAAGTCATATCTAGTAATATAATTCAAATTCATTTTTGCTGCTTGTGGAATGTGGTTTGAGGTTGGTAAGGGCTTAAGTCAAATTGGAAGAAACTCAGAATTATGGAGTAATTATAAAGAGATGCATTTTAAAAAATACAATTACTGATCTTATTAGCGTAAACTAAAGTTAATAAAATGTTGCCAAGTACAGGCTATTTTCATGAATAAATTAGCAACTGATTTATATACAAGTGAATACTGCTAAAGTGGTATTAAAAGTGCTTGAAAACTGTTTTTTTTTCGGGGCTGAATGGTAACAGTAAAACCTCGTTTATATAATGTGCTTGGCTAAAGTGGTATTAAAAGTGCTTGAAAACTGTTTTTTTTTCGGGGCTGAATGGTAACAGTAAAACCTCGTTTATATCCAAATGTGCTTGTGATAGAACTGCAGGGTCACATTGCAGCCCAGTTAGAAACACAGTGTCAGACCCAGAGGCTGTGTGTGACCTCCCCTCCCTTACTCCTTGTCCTTGTGAACAAGCTCCCACAGTGTCTCTAGCCCCACCCATGAGTCAACACATGTCCCTCCCACCCACCTATTAGGAGGACATCTCAGGAGATGTAATTACTGCGAGAGGTGTGTTTTTAATCAACTGGTAAGTCCTATGTCGTATAGACAGTACTCCCTGAGGGAGATTGTGGTATGAGACTTTGAAGAGATTGAACTTTGAAGACAAGCAGAATTGGGTTCAAATCCCATTGCCACCTACTGATTGTGTGGCATTGGGCAAGTCACTTAACCTCTGTGCTTTAATTCACACATCTCTAAAATGGAGATAATAAATACACTTCAAAGATTGTTATGTGTAATATATGATATACTGGACTTGGTACATACTAAGTAAGCCTTTATTAATAGGTAGCTTCTTTATGTTCTTCTTTTTAATTTTGTTAAAATAAAACAACAACAAACTAGCAGTAGTGAGTAAGTGGAGAACCTGGATTCAAAGCCAGAGTATTGGATGCTCCCATTCAATATTCTTTTCACAAGAGTCAGATTTCCAGTTTCCCCTCTGCCTCTAACCACTAATTCTCAGGTTCCTCTTCCTCTATGTATGAAAATGCTTCTCCCGTTTGAATACATAATAAGATAATGCCTCTAGAAAGTGGCATGAGAAGCGTGAAGCACTGCATTATTGGCTCAGGACTGAGTGATCTTAATCAGAAAAGATGGAGTGATGAGGGACAACGTTCTTTATACTGAAGGGAGCACTCACTCGAAATTATGCATCTGCCCATGAAATACAACAGACAGACTGAGACTGGCTTGGAGGGTGGGGAATGGGGAACAGGGCAGGAGACTGCTCTCCATAAAATGTAATTGTATTCCTACTGCTGCAGAAATAGAAAGCGATGCCTGAGGAAGCCCTGCGTGATAAATTAGCTAGGAATGTGTGTTCTCCCTGGGCACTGTGTAAGAGGGATGGTGGCGAACTAGCGCAGGCTCACAGGAAGGGGGTTAGGGTGGTGGAGTCTGGAAACAGTGATCTGGGGAGTAATTGGAGGTGGAGATGTTTTGTCTGGAGAAGGGAAGACAATGACAGAGTCTGTGTTTCTAAATGTCGGAAGGGCTGGCAGGTGGCTCCAGGGGGAAGATCTGGGACTTGCAGACGATCAGCTCCATATAATAACAGGTCGAATTGCTAGCAACGTCTGAACACTCACAGTGCCTCGGGGGAGGCATGGAAAGCTTTCCATCCCTGGGCCCATGCAAGCAGAGTGGATGGCTGTGATTCGTCCTTGGATGGACCACAGGGTTTCATGACTTTACAACTCTGGCCCGTTTGGTTATTACCACCACTTTTAAGTTATGCAAGTTCTGTAGCAAATACTGTGGGTCTTTTTTGTTGTTATTAGTATTACAGCGTTTGGGTTACTGCCTAATGGGGTATACTCTTTTTTGTTCAGTTCATGGAAATATATGGTATAACTCTTCTTTGACTTACATGGGACTATGCTCTATTGGTTTTTCTCATTCCCAGCCTACTTCCCATTTTTCCCTTCAGCTCACAGTTGGATTTTGATGGTACAGGTTTTCTTGCTTTCTCATATGTTTTATTTTACTTGAAAAGTATTTTTTAATGATGTGCTTTAGTTTGCATGCCAAGTGGTTTTGATGAGTCTGAATGCTATTAGGCATGTCACTCATTCTCTAGGTCACTGCAGTTCCCACTACTCCGTCTCTTACCAAGGCTTGCCTCACTCCTTCATGATACCTGCCTGACCCCTGAAGGCATTTGAGTTTGAAATCCCTGCCTCTTTCATGAGATACTTTTCTCTCTACCGCTCAAATGTTACTACTCCCAGGACCCTCTGTCCAGTCCACTGTGCGTGTCACTGATCTGTAGCTAATTTACAATGCTATGGCCCTGGGTGAGTTCTTGAACTTCAGTAGTGCATCCTACCTACCTTCCTTGCTCCTGTTATTCTCATTATCTCTAATTGCTTTGCTTTTGTCAATATGTTAGTTTTGTTCCCACCTCAGGACCTTGGCATATGTTGTTTTCTTTACCTATAACTTCTTTTATCTCTTTTTTGTCATGTAACTTCACATCTTCATCCTAATCTCAGCTCGAGTGTCACCTCCTCAAAGAGTTCTTGTCATTGATCACCTCATTCCATCTAAAATAGCTAATCCCTCTGTGGTAACTCTATCATATTACTATGTTTATGTCTTTATTAATTATGACACTTAAAATATTTTATTAGTTTATTATTCACTGTCTGCATCCCTTACTACATGATAAAGCTTTGAGAAGAGGAACCTAATCTGGCATAGAGCAGGTCTCCAATAAATATTTGTTAAATGAATATTTGAGTACATGAAAGAACAAGGTGTTGAGACAGAAGAACTTGAAGTTCCCTACTAGTCCTAACATAATTTGAAAGGAGAGAACATCTTGCTTTTCTGAACTAACTCATAGCTGCTTTGGGTGAGGTTCTGATGTGGTGATATCAGCCATCTGAGGGGCTTTGACAGAATGGAATCTGTCAGAAATCAGTGTGCAGACAGCTGCAAATTGTGGTGCCTTAGAAAGATGTGGTGAAGTAATTATAAACCTTGTCTGATTGCTAAGCAAGTCTGGTAAGCACATGTCAAAATTGATAAGTAACTGGCCTCCCCAAAACCTACACTTGTTTGTCTCTAACAAATACAGATGTGGGATTTGCTGAAAGCAGGCTCAAGAACTTCTCTTCCTTTTTTTATTTTTTTTAATCCTCACCGGAGGATATTTTTCCATTGAATTTTTAGAGAGAGTGGAAGAGAGACGGAAAGACAGAGAGAAACATTGATGTGAGAGAAATACATCAATTGGTTGCCTCCTGCATGAGCCCTGACCAGGGCCTGGGGCCAAGGAGGAGCCTGCAACGGAGATATGTGCCGTAGATCAGAATGGAACCCAGGACCCTTCAGTCCACAGGCTGGCTGACGCTCTATCTAGGCTGGCTGAGCCAAACTAGCTAGGGCCTTCTGTTCCTTTTAATTACAGCTTTGATTGTTATGTGCGAGTTTATCTTCATCTGCTCTTCCTCTAGCTTTCTGTCTTGGATTTGTCTTTATACATTTTTTTTTTTTACTAATTTATCTTC
Organism: Myotis brandtii; assembly: GCF_000412655.1. Classification (NCBI taxonomy): domain Eukaryota; kingdom Metazoa; phylum Chordata; class Mammalia; order Chiroptera; family Vespertilionidae; genus Myotis; species Myotis brandtii. The sequence continues at coordinate 4,528,939 of NW_005360187.1, read as the reverse complement.
CCCATTTCAGAGGATGAGTCTCTCTTCTTTCCCTCAAAATTAAGTTCAAGTCCTGCCCTTTCCAAGGAGAATCTGTTATAAAGCCCATTCTTTATTATTAGTTGCTCCCTAACCATTTCTACATCTGTGTTCTCTAAATTTCTGAGATTTATGTGAGGCCTTCTCTGAACTCAGTGGGCCCTCCATTATCTTGACAAGTTGATGAAGATGACAATAATGATCTAAATAGGTCCTTGGGTAAAAGAGCATGTCCAGCTAACATGGAGAAGGGAAACCCCCATTGCCTAATGCCATGGTACATCATCTTATTAACTCTGTTAGGCTTACCCTAGCTGTGGCCTAAATAAGCAACTCACATAACTGTGTTGGACAGTTCATCAAATGCTTATGGGTGACATTGAATGGTTGTGATTATGCACTGTATACAAAACCCATTACTGATGAAGGAAGCGACTGTTATTAGAGCAAATGGGAATAGCAATCAGCAATTGGACAAATTCAACCATGAATTTCATAGATAGAGCAACTGTAGGTTCAAGCATGTCATGGGAAACAATTGCTTGGCTTAACACAATGCATGAACAAAATCTATTTGCTAAAATGCAGGCCATTTGGCCCTGAGGGCTGGAGAGAACTATTATACTGCTGATAATATTTGAATTTGGATTTCTTTCACGCACCATTTGACTATGGGCTTAAAGTCCATGGGTCCCCAGTTGGCACTCCAAAAAAGAAGGAATGTTTCAGTGAGATAGTTAATTAACTTTTCTCCCCTTCTGGCTTAAGTGATGTCCTTGTACTAAGGGATGAGTTTTTGAATGTTTGAGAATTTTAGAATGTGAACTTGGTTACCTCTTGTTCAGAATCTGGATGTGATGTAACCAACAAATGCATATTTAGTGGTGGCAATTTAACCCTGAGTGATTCTTCAGATGCTCTTTGGCTCCATATTTTAATGGTAAGTGAGCTGCATAGACATCTGGCTTACCATTTCCTATGTGAGACTATCACTGAGTGAAATCTCTGTGTCCCTTGGCCATGAGAAACAAAATGAGCAGGAAGTCTTTACCTGACAAACAATCATTTCTACCATTTTTCCTAGTAGAAATAAGAATTCAGGGAGTGTCCATTTTAAATTAGTTACATTTGGGGAAAGTCTATCACGTGTCGAATTGTTGAGAAGCATAAAGGGCTATAATGATGGGGGGTGGTCTCCAGTGAAAACTGTGAGATGACTGGTCACTAGGAAAAACAGTGAAGGAAGGCAGAATAGTGTCTGATGATGAAAGGACAGGTGTCTAGAGGCTGTGCCCCAAGGCAAAGGATGCTACCTCTAAGCTGTCCCCTAGAGTTTGCTTTGAGAATTGCCATCCCAGGTCAGTTTTCCCAGAAATGCTATCCTCTGTCATTTGAATTTGCCCAGTTGCATATTAGTGAGGAAGAAGCAAGAAAAAGTTAACCACGTGTTAGTCTATCTATAGTAACACAGTAAAACCACTCTGTCAAACTCCCTTGTGGACCTCTGTCATTATAGTCTGCATAAGGCTCTGTGTGCAGTGGTATCTGTCCTCCACAGTGAGTTCTGTCTCCAAACAGACATGTCCCACAGAAATCAATCGATAAGGTGCACTTTAGTGAAGGTAGAATTGCCTGCTCCAAGAAGTCCTTGTTGCTGGTCTGTCTTCTTCCCTGCCTCTCACAGTGACTGCTACAATCAAACCTTAATTAACATCAATAATTAAAGATGGGACCATCTGTATATTTTTAAAAAATAATTAAAACATTTAATTAGGTTTTTCTTCAAGGTTCTTGACTTAAGTACTAATAGCTGTTACTTAAGAAGAGTGTCCAAAAATTTGGTAACTTTGGGTCCTACGATCCACTAAAGACAAGTATTTAGATCTCACATAAGCAAATTTTCCAACTTCATTTTATTTAGAGTTGAGAGTTTTGGGAATAGGAACAAGAAGAGTTATAAATAAATTATTATTTTTGAGCTAAATTATTAATAAGTTCAGAGTAAATTATGAGCAGAAATGGATAAATACAGCAAGAAGAAATATGAATTAAGCATTGACACTTTTCTATCAATATAAATTATAATTCAAATAAAAAAGCCTCAAACATTGGACTTGATCTTTCTTTAAAGATGGAAAACAAAATAAGCAAGAATTAGAGGGGAAAGGAAAACAAAAACGATTACATTTCTCAAGCCCCAAAGTATTTGAAAATGTTTTTTGCTTTTTAATTATTAGCCATTCATTAGACAAAGGAGTGATACATTTATTTTAAATAACCTTTATAAATACATCCCACTACCCCTTAGCTTGGAAGCAGGGCTCATTCTCAGAAACCAGCAGAGAACAAGGCCTCTGAGTTGCCTGTTTCAGATAAGGTGCATAGAGCCCTGGAAACATAGCTGGGTGCTTGGTGTCCCAGCTTGAGGCACCAAAAGGTGGTTGTACTTTTTTCACCCTCAGGTGATATCTGTTATCTATGTGACCCTACTCTATACTTTGCACATTGTATTCTAGAGCAGCACTGCCCAATAGAAATATAATTTGAGTCACTTATATAATTAAAAGTTTTATTGGCTACATTAAAGCAAGTAAAAAGAAATAGGTTTAATTAATTTTATTGATGTAACTTTAACCCAGCATAAGCAGAATATCACCATTTTAACATGTGACCAACATAAAACATTTTCAAGGACTTATTTACATCCTCTTTTTATATGTCCTTGAAACCTCATATGGATTTTACATTTCCAGTACATCTTGACTGAGATTAGCTACATGTTGCTAGTGGCTAACAAATTGGACAGTGAAATTCTAGAGTTTATTATATCCAACAGCTCCATCCGTTTTCATAAAGTATAATTTGACACAAAGCCTCTCATTGTTTTTTCACCCTGGACCTCCAAATCCAGAGGATACTAAAATTTTTCCTGGTTTTCAAAATTATAATATAACACAGGAGTAAGTCATCCAACAATTGAATGAGTTCTATCATCTCTGATCAAAGACTGTTGAAGCTTTAAAAATGAAATGACTTCAAGGATCGATCCTTCTATACGGAGATTACTTTTATTTTTTGTCTTTTGGTTCCTTTTTTTTCACCAGGGAAGCTCACAAAACAACCCATGAATTTTGGAGGACAGACAAGCCACAGTTTTGATCACTGTTTCTGTAGACCATTGCTCTCTGAGTGGCCCAAGCAAGCATTATTTAGGTGGCTGAACTTTCTTATTCTAATTTTGAAAAGAAAGCCATTAAATGTCTTTTGGAGGCAATATCATGTAGGACTTAAGCTTGGGGATCTGGATCCAGATTGATTGGTGTCAGTCTCATCTCTATGATCTTGAACAAGTTGCCAAACTTCTATATACCTCAACTTTCTCATCTGTAAAATGGGGATTCTGATGGGGCTGTTGTGAGATTTAAGTGAGTTATCCTATATAATAAAAGCCTAATATGCTAAGTGTCTGGTCGGTCGTTCAACCAATCAAAGTGTAATATGCTAATGATATGCTAAGGCTGCTCAACTGCTCGCTATGACATGCACTGACCACCAGGGAGCAGACACTCAACCAGTCGACCAGTCCCTATGACGTGCACTGACCACCAGGGGGAAGATGCTCCTACCAGTAGGTTAGCTTGCTGTTGGGGTCTGGCCTATTGGGACTGAGCGAAATGGGCCGACACACCCTGGAGCCCTCCCGCAGCCCCTCCCCGGCTGGCCTACCTCCCGTGTCTTTCCCTAACCCTGATCATGCGCTGGTGGGGTCCCTTGGTCTGGCCTGTGCCCTCTCGCAATCCAGTACCCCTCGGGGGAAGTCGGAAAGCCAGTTTCGGCCCAATCCCGCAGGGCAGGCCAAGGGACCCCACTGGTACATGAATTCATGCACCAGACCTCTGGTTATATATAAAGGCCTAGAACAATGCCTGGTGGAGAGTTAATGCTTAGTTAATGTTAGCTTTTATGGTTTATATAAGTATTAATCTTATTATCCTGAGGGCATGTCTGAGAGCATTCTAAGGAGTTGGTGGGAGTGAGTGAGGAGTTAGACGCTGGAATAGGTGACTAGAGGCTACCTTCTCTGGAGACCAGGAGGTTTTCCAAATCCACCGAACACATTAAGAGGAGATCATAGAGGCTCAATGTCATTACCTGTGACCATCATGATGCATGCCTGTGTGCCAGCAGCCTTCAGAGACATAGCAGGTCAATAATCTGTGAGGACGTTAAACTTTTAAGCTGCCACAAGTATGCAGTTGACACTATCTAAACATTCAAACACAATGCAGAAATCTCTCATGGAAATAAGAGATTCTGGCTTATGATTTTCTTCCAATGCTTTCAAATTGCTTTACCTCACTGGCAAGCAGCTCTTTGTGGAGAATTTTTATGCGCCCCCCCCACCCCAGATTTAGAGAAACAAGTTGAGAGAAAAGGATCATATACCTGCATAGATCTAAATTCTATGTATCAAGTAAGTTATTTGTTACAAGTTCTTTAATGTTGAACTTGCTTCTACGTCTCAATGTATTTCATGTTTCCCATATTTGAAATAGGCAGGAAACAAATCTAAAAGCATTGGGTTAATAGTAATAAACAATAAGTTAACAGTAAAAAGCACTTCTAGTTCTTAATACTTGTTCCTATGGAGAGTACTAATGAAAAATAGTAATAGACTAAAATTACTATTGTCATTTAATGAGAGCCCACAAGAGCTGGACTCTGCAAGTGCTATATATACGTTACTTTAATCTTCATAAACCTTGCAAGGTAGATATCATTAATACCATTTAATTGAAGCTAAAACCCACAGAGGGTATCTGTCTTAAGACCTTGTGACCAGCTCATGACAAAGCTTCTTTATACCAAAGTCTAGTTAACTCCAAAGCCTTTGGTTGGTGGAAAATATTTTCCTTCATTTTTATGGAAAATCCAAAGATAGTGAATAAGTGATTTTCTTAGAAATGGTGACTTCCAATGCTACATCTCAAATAGTTTCCAGATCTCTGTTCAACTTTAGTGACATTGACACACACACACACACACACACACACACACATACATACATCACATCCTATATTTCCACTAGTCCCTACAGGTTCTAGACGCACACCTACTATTAAATATGTAAGACTTGGAGTGTAGGACATTGGCATGTTCCAAAGATAGATTTTTTTTTTTTCTGCTTTAAGAGTACAACTCACTAGTCCCAGCTAGGTACTTTATTATAACTCCTTTTTATAGTTTTTTTCTTTTTTCTTTTAAGCACAAGGAAGTCATCCACACACCCCAGCCAAGCTCTCCAATTCCCTAGGTCATCCTTTCTGAGTTGATTTTGCACACTGAACCTCTTAAATACGTGGCATGCCTCATCGTATATTCATATCATGATAACACACTAAAATATTAAAGGAAATAGCTGTCTTTTTTGTCTTCAAAAAGAAACAGTTCTTGTTTACAACTCTCAATGGACCATAAGTATCTTCGAGGGCAGCTGCTCCAGTACCTGTTGGAAATCCTTCTTACATTCGCAGTAACTGAGGAACTCATAGAATATTCCCTTTGCATGGAAATCAAGTCTCATTCCAGCATCTTTTTCTTTTAAAAGAAGTTTGTTTCTTCTTAGAAAACTCTTCAGAGTTACCGAAGAGGAATTTGGACATTTTGGTCAAATCCATGTATGATCCAGTGGGCTTCTCGGGTAATGTTGACCAGGTCAGTTGATGTGAAGACGGAGGCTGCAACCGGAAATGACAGTCTGACTTGTTCCGTTAAGCCATTTTCCATCCACATGATGTGTCTACCATTCACCTGCCTTCCCAGAGGCACTGGGATAGTTTCTTCTTTTTGGTCTCATCTCAAAATCAAGAGCATGAGGAACCTGAAACGGTTTCATCTGTTGGTGACCTGGGATAAGGCTGAATGAGACTTATGAGAGAGGTTAGGAACAGGATTTTCAACAATTGGTCACACTGTCAAAAGGAGGAGAAAAAGGGTGTGATTATGACATTAACATGCTGATGAGTGAAGGTATCCAGTGAAATGCAAAATGGGTTGGTGAGTGAGGTTTACCTCCAATAGAGAACTAAGGCCCAGAAAGACAAAGTAACTTTTCTGTGATCACAGAGAGGAAAGAGCAGACCTGGGATTCATACGTAGGCCTTCTGGATCCAGTGTCTGGGTTCTCTCTCACTTTGCTGCCTCTCTGAACTCCCAGGGGTGTCTTACTCACATTTGTCCATCTGCCTCCTCTCACCCAATCCATCCCACTATCTAAATGGACTGGCTTCTTCAGATAAGGTTTGTTTAGCTGAATCCCTGACACTGAATCCCCACCTACCTTTCTGTCAAACCACCTTCCAAGAAAAAACTGTACCTTATTCGTAACAACAGCATTTTACATTGTTAACCTTCCTGAGGTGACATTTTTTTTTTTAAACTAGCAAAGTCTGGTGGGAAATGAATGGGATTTTACAGTTGGAATATCAGGCCTTAGTCTAGAGCAGTGGTTGGCAAACTGTGGCTCGCGAGCCACATGCGGCTCTTTGGCCCCTTGAGTGTGGCTCTTCCACAAAATACCGACTTTTGTGTACGGGCCACGAAGTTTCAATCGCACTGTACATGCGCGTCCGCACGTGGTATTTTGTGGAAGAGGCACACTCAAGGGGCCATAGAGCCGCATGTGGCTCGCGAGCCGCAGTTTGCCAACCACTGGAGGTCAGTGGGGCTTGGCTGGTAACTTCAGAACCAAGTCACAAAGGCTGGCTCTGGATCCTGCACCACCCATTTCTGGAATCTGCCTGAAATCAGTTTGAAAAATAGTCTCTGAGAGCCCCCACCATCACTCTCTAAAATAGACCAATCCAAGACAGAACAATCCTTTTGTACTTCATATTTGGGAGTTGTGTCAATATCCTGCCAAGAAAATAAAACGTATTTCTATTTTATCCTTTTCAAGGCTCAAACATGCTCTTGTGTCTGATGACCTCAGAGGGTGGGTCTATAAAACGTGTATAACATCTATTTAACTTTAAAAATATCCACCTGGGAAATAATTTAAATTCCAAATAGAGGGGTATAGTTTGAAGGTATATATTCATATATATGGAAGAGTGTTTTAAAATAATTTTAATGACATAATGTATTGGGACATGATATTGAATGAAAGAGTGGCATATAAACAGAGAATAGAATGGATGTGTATGTGCCTAGTAATGAAAAGGGGTTGTGGCTGGATAATGAACTTATATATCACGCCTGTTTCTTTCTTCATATTCTTTGGCATTTTCCAAAATTTATACAATGGATATTCAATAATTCTGTAATTTGAAGAAAACATTAGAGGTCAATTTTTAAAAGCAGACATTCTATGTTCTTTTTCACTCATTAGTAGAGACCAGCATTTACTGGTAGTTGGAAACCAATATTTACTGGTAGTTGATGGTGAATGTAGTGAAAAAATTGACTTTAGTTTTGGTAAATGCCTCATGGGAAATGGTCATAGTGACCTATCACTTAAGTTGAAATACCCAGAAAAATGGCCTTTTGGAGTTTCTTCTCTCTGCTTTGTTATGAAATAATACTCTTCAGGATAACATTTTTCCTAAGTTCCTACTCTTAGAGGTAGCAAGAGGGATACATTAAAACAGGCATTAACACTGCCTTGGCCAGGTGGCTCAGTTGGTTGGAGCATATCCTGTACATCAAAAGGTTGTGGGTTTGATTTTCAGTGCGGGCACATATAGGAGGCAACCAATCGATGTTTCTCTCTCACATTATGTTTCTTTCTTTCTCTTTCTCTCTCTCTCTCTCTCTTTCTCTCTCTCTCTCTCTCTCTCTCTCTCTCTCTCTCTCATAAATAAAAACATTATCCTCAGGTGAGGATAAAAAATTATTAAAAATAGGTATTCATACTGACATGATACTCTGCAGTCTAGTGTTTCCCACTCAGTTTTCTTGTCTCAGGTTTCTTCTCAATCGCCAAGTCATTTCTTATGAGGTCTGAGGTTCATTTGAGTAGCCTGTACACTTACTAGTTTCACAATCACCAACTTAACTATAAAAAGATGAAATACTTTTTACTCCTGAAGTTCAATTTAATGTCTTGACTGTGACAGCAAATCAATCATCAGCCCAAGGCTAGGTTTTGTCAGCGAGTTCAGTGCTGTCTCAGTCAGTTCAGGCATGTAATTCAACCCCATTCTGTGTTACAACCTCTCCGGTCAGCATTCTGCTCCCAGCAGCGTGTCACATGGGGTGGGCAGGGATGATGTCATCCTTGAATGTTGTTTCTTGGGCATCTGGTGTCCAGGTCGTCTGCCTTACATGGTCCTTGAGTATATCCCTGGTCCATGCTGATACCCACACTGAGGGAAATAAATAATCCTTTGGGAGATGGTGATCACCTATGTCCCTGACGTGTCCAGAGCCTTTGGTCACTTAGGCTAAGCACCCCAGAGTAAGGGTACTTACTCTGCCAGCTTTTCAGTGTTCTTATGGGCAGAGAGAAGTCCTTCTGTTCTTCCTCCCACGCTTTTCTGAGCGTGCAGAAGAAACAGGACTCTCTGGAACACACATCAGCGCTACAACCCTTCATCACTGTCTTTGCAGAAATGTGTGCTAGCAGAGTACTAGGTGGGGAAAGCAGAAAACAAACCACTCTAATCTTGGATTCCCCAATCCAAAGGGAAGGAGTCCAGCAGGTCACCTGTGGAAGGCAGAACACTTGCCTCCTAAGGGCATCCACATCCTAATCTTCAGAGCCTGTAAATATTACACAGCAAAGAAGAATCAAGGCAGCAGATAGGATTAAATTTGCTAATCAGCTAACTTTAAGTAGGGAGATTTCCCTGCATTATAGTCGACCCAGTATAATAAAAAGGTTCCCTAAATGTGGAAGAGGGAGGCAGCACGAGAGAGGCTCCACGGGTCATGCTGGCCTTGAAGACGGAAGGGGCCATGAGCGAAGGAATGCAGGCAGCTTCCAGAAGCTGGAAAAGGCAAGATATAGACCCTCCCCTAGAGCCTTCTGAAGGAATGTAGACCTGCCATCACCTTGCTTTTAGCAGGTTTGGACACATTTTTGACTTCTGACTTGCGGAACTTTAAGATAGCAAATTAGTTTGTTTGAAGCCACTGAACTTGTGGAATTTTGTTATAGCCGCAAATATGAAGCTAATGTATCTCTAAATCTCAGGATTCAGCCAGGGTTTGGGGGAAGGGCAAGGGTAGAGCACATTCCTGTTTGTCCCCCCCCCTTCTCTCTCTCTCTCTCTCTCTCTCTCACACACACACACACACACACACACACACACGCATTTATCTCCCTTTCTCTCCCTTCTCCAGTTTGAAACTCTTTTTAAAGTCTGGGGATGGCAGGTATAGCTACTGAGCCTTCTTATCCCTGATGAATTATTTCTTCCTCACACTGGGCCCAGGGCCTTTTGCACTTAGAAACTAGGTTGGTGAGGACAGGAGACTACTATTGAGCAGTAAATACCCTTCCTTTTAGTCAGGAGTGGATCACGAGGGAAGTGACACACCATTGATTACTTTGAAACCTTAACTTGCCTCATGTGGATAAGAACTGAGCGACAATAACTGGCAACAATGGGAATCACTAAGTACCGTGAACAGTGTGCTCCGATAAAGGGCCGTGAGGTTCAGGGAAGGAAGTGACCACCCTCCTTTCCTCCTGTAGAGGCTCTCCTCCTGGCTCTATAGCTAATGAGACTTCGGTCAGTTCCCTTTGTCTGGGGCTCAGTTTCTCTGTCCTCAAACTGAGCTGCATTCGTCTCATCTCGGTCACCTCTAAGCACAGGTTCAGCTCTGATACTTGTGATTCCTTGTCACTAACTAGTTCAAATGAGAAAGAGCCACCTGTCCTGAGGACTCCCAACCACCCTTTGATTTCTACCTGGAGGCCAGAAAGGATATGGACATGCCAACTGACTTTTTAAATAAATTGAGAAGAGGAGATAAAATGAAAACACACCAGATGGAATGTGAGCTCCCTACTATTTCAACTAATTGTTGGCACAAACTTAAAATTAAATATATTAAATGATACTTACAATTTTCAAAGTGACAATGGTTTTTCCTTTTCAAAGATTAATTCTAGAATTAGATTAATTCTAATTCCTTTGGAGTTTTGTTTTGTGGATGGAAATATTAAGAGAATAATTAGTTGGATATGAAAAGAATAGGGAAGGGAAATCATGCAGGCAATTGAGACACACCTGTGACCACCCCTGAGTGACTGGGACTTGGATCTAATCCCCAAAAGCACTGTGAAGATGGCTCTTGTGTAGATTTACTAAATACACTTCCAATGTCTTTAATTTTGAGGCACCTTCACTTGCTTTAGATCTATTTTGGGTAACAGACTCCTTTGAAAACCCTGCTAAAAGCCTGAAACTTTCTACCTGAAAAAATACATCTTTCCACAGACACCTTAAAGATTTGCATGTAATATTAGGATTAATTTAAAAGTCTCAGATTAAGCATACCCAATTTGAGGTAGAGAGAAGAATGTTCTCAAAGCCTAAAAAATTAGGAAGACTGGTTTTTGTACAAAGAGTTTTATACATGCAAACTCACACACACATAATTAAGGAATTGTGTTCACATCCTTTAGACTTACTGTGTCCACTCAAGACCTCTCTGCATTTGAGAACGTTTAACTTTTAGTGATTCTCTGATAGAGCAAACATCCGAGACACACCATGTCAGAATATACAAGAAGGGGATGGGATCTCTTGAAAAGGAAATACTGAATAGACTTGGGGTACCAAGCTTCATTACAGGCCCATAATTGAACACATCAGATGGGTGAATTTCTTACTATTCCTTTAAGTAAAAGTCCAGTCCTAGAGTCACAGTAGCTTCCCAAAAACTGGTCATAGCGTTCCACAAAGTATTGTAATTCCCCTTTTATTTGTGAATCAACTTGATTTCCGATGTTTGATAATGATATTATTCCATCAATGTACAGAAAACTATTACCTTGAAACTGACTTATAAATATTTTTTAACTATTAAATAGTCTTTAAGTTGTAAGAATTAGAAATTTTTATCCTTTCTATCAGTGGAGGAAGTTATATATTCAGTTTTTCTGTTCACTAATGTGCTTTTCATAATTGTTTTCTAAGTACAAGATGACTCAGACTGGCTGTATAATAGCTAAAAGACAGCTTGAAATTTAAATTTTTAAGGAATCATGGAGCTAGTTGATTTCAGTCATTGACAAAAAGTGATTTTTAAAAAAATATCTGAGTTTACAGGTGCCATCACTTTTTAAATATTTAATTAATATTTTATACACAGTCACCTCATTCATCACACACACATCGCCCTAAGGTTAACCACTTAGAAGGCTCTAGGCTAGGCTGATCCAGTCATCCAAATTCAAGAGATAAGTTGCTCAAACTTCATGAATCTGAAAAATGGAATGCGCTTCTTTCTCCTATACTATGCCCCCCTCTTCCACCCATCCTCTGTTGGCACTCCCTTCTGAACAATCTGGGCCCGGAAACTTGGAGCAACCCCAGGCCCAAAGCTGTCACTCCCCATTCCTTTCTTCCCCCAGCCCCTGGCAACTACTAATCCATTTTCTGTCTTTGTGAGTTGCCTATTGTGGGCATTTCACATAAATGGCATTTTTCTTTATGTGGTCCTTTCTGACTGCTTCTTTCACAAAGCCTCATGTTTTTCAAGGTTCATACAGCATGTAGCATGAGTCACCACTTACTTTTCTGTTGTTGTCAAATCATAATCTGTTGTATGTTGATAGCACATTTTGTGTATCCAGCCATTAGTTGATGGCCACTTGGGTTGTTTTTACTTTTGTATGAATAACACTTATGAATGATGCTGCTGTTGATGTACAGGTATCGGTGTGGACATATGTTTTTATTTCTCTTGGGTATATACCTAGCAGTAGAATTGCTGGGTCATATAGTAACTCTGTTTACCATTTTGAGATACTCTCAGACTAGTTTCCAAAACAGCTACCTCAATTTACATTTCTCTAAGAAGTATGCGAAGGCTCCAGTTTTTCTCCATCCTCACCGATGCTTATGTTCTAACTTCTTGATTATAGTCATTCTACTGGGGGTAAAGGGGCATCTCATTGTGGTTTGATTGGATTAGCGCCCAGGATGACTAATGATATTGAGCATCTTTGCACATGCTTATTGGCCATTTGTATAACTGTTTTGGAAACGTGTATTCAGATTCTCTGCCCATTTTTATTTGGATTATATGTCTTTTTATTATTGAGTTGTAAGACGAATTTGTCTCACTTCACTCATTTAATCCTTGTATTACCCCTCTGAGATTGTTTTTTTTAAGGGAAATAATTGAAGTTCAAAGGTGTTGGCTCATTTTCCCTGGGCCCCACTGCTCACAAGGGCAGATGGGGGCTGAAACTCTGGCCCACGATGTTTCCCTACACTGTGTCCGCTCTCATATTCTTCCTTATTTCATTTGAAAAGTAAAACACTGAAGAGTAAGAAAGACAATAAAATATATGAGTATAACAAAATTCAAAAGATGGTGTGGAAGTGAGCAGACCTACTACTCTGGATAAAAACAGGGTAAAAGGAGAACATAATTGAAAGCATAAGGACAGTTGGGTGGGTGGAGGGTAGGGGAACAGACAAAACGGGAGCTAAATTTCCGTCTCTTGGAATCATGGTGGTTGCACACTTGGAGGAAAGCAAGGGGCCTCAGGCTGATCACATCAAAGGACTACACAGGCGTCCACACATTTGGCCTAAGGCAGAGCCGCCTCTGGTCTTGGTGTCTACATGGTGTATAAGGAGCGGGCAGTTCAAGCACAGGTAGATGGCTTTGTGCAGGTGGTGCCAGGGGTGGCACCTGGGGGAGTCAAAGTGTATGGGGAGGAGCAGGCATAGAGTTTTATCTAAAAGTGTAAATCTAAGCATTCTTGTTGGGCTGCTTCCAGGGCCCTGCAGGCCTGTCATTTGTTGATTTTTATTTAGTCAAGGAGCTAATACATCCTGAGGTTGAAAGGCCTGTTGCCTCACCCATTCTGCTCTCCAGCCGACAGTTGCTGGGAGGAAGTATTCACTGGACAAGGCAGAGACTCACTGTCCTTGGGGCTAGTCTGGGTCTGCAACCTCTGAGAGCCTGCTGCTTAAGTCACTGTCACTGCCTGGCCTTAGAGGGTTAGGGCCACCCAGAGAGATGAACAGGGACCCCCTTGTGTTGTCGCTGTTGCTGTGCTAGATGGTGGAGAAGATCAGGTGCCCTGCCCCCACTGAGCCTCTGCTCCTCTGCATGATGCCTCGCTCAGGGTTTGGCAACTAGGACCTGTGGGTCCATGGCCTGGTTTTAGAAACAGTTTTATTGGCACACACATACACACACACACACACACACTCATTGGTTTTCATGCGGCCCACAAAATATTTACCACCTGATCTTTGCAGGGAATTTTGCTGCTTCCACAGCAGCCGACTTTCTTCCTTCTAATGCCGCCTGACTGGCACAAGGCCACCTGACTGGCACGAAGCCACAGGCATCCTTCGGGGAGCCTCCTTTTTATCAGTTCTGCTGAGACATTCTCTCCCTAGGTGAGGGTGCCTTGAGGCCAGGTGCTAGCAGAAGCTGCAATGCCATTGTTTTCTTTAAGTGGTTAAAACCTATCCTGCCTTGGACTCCAGGTGTGTCCCGACTCCCCCTCTCCACCCCCAGGCATTATCTGTCTGCTCAGATAGGATCATTTTTCATTTGTGAAAATATCATCTCATTGTGCCCCTGGAGGTAATGTCAGTTCTTATTTCTGAAGTGATTGCTAGTAGAGGATCAAACCCTGAAAGGTTATGTCAATTGCCCAGGGTCCCTTTGAATCACATTCAGGCAAGGGAAAACGTGGAGTGTTGTAAGTGTTTCCCTCCACGTCCTGCGTGGTTCAGGGTTCGGGTCTGGAAGAGGAGCCGCACACAAATGAAAGAGAAAAGACACAAGATAATTTGGGAATATTGGGGGACCAGGCTGGCAAGTCCAACTCAAGAGGAAGGACTTCCCCTGTGCTCAGGCCTCACCAAGCTTTTTATACTTAGAGGTAAACAAGGTAGTGGTTACCATAGTTACACAGTTTTTGTGAGTTTCACTTGTTTTGACCATGGTTACACTTCCTGCACTTCCTCAGCCCCTTAGCTTCCCAGATAAGATCTAGGGAGTGTTATAAGGTCAAGTCTAATTATGCTAAGAGGACTGTGCCCTCTAAGCTAGGACTTGTTTGTGACTTTGCCAGCAGGTCAGCCCGAGGCTTAACCCTATATCAGTTTCCCACAGTGGAGGGGCGAGAAGGGATATGCCTTGAATGGAGAGTTGGCGGCAAGGACCCTGGCTACAGTCAGACCTGGGACTGAACTTTCTGCTAATTCCCAGAGTCACCCCTTGGAGTCTGCATCTCCTCATTGAGAAAACGAGGCCAAGAATGTTTCCTAGGTCATGGGTAGTTTGGAGAATTTCACCTGACAGAGTGTACTAGTTGCCTTTTGATGGTCAGGAAAGGTTAGCAGCCAGTATTGTTGTTGCTATGGTTACTCTTATTATTTTACTTGTGCAATTCAGAGATCAGTGTCTGAACTTGGGCTTTGTGGCTCTTCAGTCAATGTCTGGAGTTAAAAAGTTCCAATGCCCACAGAAGAAAGACAGAGACCATAAGTGGTTAAATCTGGCTGGGAGTGAGAAAACAGTCCATAAAGTTTATCATCGAAAAGATGCAGTTGCCTGTTTCATTCTGTTTCCTTGTTGCCAAGCAGGAATGTGGGGCTAAAATTGCAGGTCGAATAATCATTCCGAGAAATGTTGGAAATCTTAGTTTCTAACACTGGAAAACAAGTTTTATTAGAAAAATATACATAGCAAAATACTACCAAGTGTGAAGGTCATATCTGATTTACAAATTCTCGTCTGAAGGCAGTACAGCCTTCCCTGGGGACCAGCTTCCTGGGTAGCTGTGCTTGTATTTGTTCACATCTATAGATGGTTTTGCTGTCTCACCTGAGTATCCAGCAAATATTTGTCAAGTAATTCTCATGTGCAAAGCACTCAGCTAAGGATTTAGAGATGATCCAGACCTGCCCTACCCTCCAAGGACTCACCTCGTGGGGGGATCAGCCTGGCATAAAATAATTATAATCGAGTATGATAGATGGGCATATTTTATTGATTTCAGAGAGGGAGAGAGAGGTAGAAACATCAATGATGAGAGAGAATCATCAATCAGCTGCCTCCTTCACACCCCCTGCTGGGGATCGAGCCTGCAACCAGGGCATGTTCCCTGACCTGGAATCATTGGTCCACGCTCAACCACTGAGCAATGCTGGCCAGGCGATAGATGGATATTTTTAAAGTGTGTGTACCTTCCACAGAAGAAACGGAAACATAACCAGGAAGGACATTCTGGAGGAGGGGGCATTTGAGTTGAGACTTGAAGGATGAGGGAGGGAGGAAAAACTCCAACGAGGCCTGTGCTGTGAATATGGCGCCACTTGCACATGTGCCTGTGCAAATTTATACTGATTAAAACTAATGTGAAGCATCCATTTTTCAGTTGTTCAAACTGCATTTTAGGTGCTCAGTGGCCAATGTGGTTAGGGGCTGCTACATTAGACAATTCTGGTGTTTACCTATGCCGCCATCTTGGTTTTCCCCCAAGCTGCATTTCAGGTGCTCAGTGGCCAATGTGGTTAGGGGCTGCCACATTAGACACTGCCCAGTTAGATCACTTGTCACTGCAGAAAGTCCGCTGGACTGCACTGAGCTATGGGTCAGTGAAGACACAGACCCTAGACTAATAAGCTCAGGACTGACAGCTCTGTGGTCTTGCTGGAGTGCTGAGCAAGAGGAGATGTGTGTGGCACCATTCATCTCAGCCTTGACTCCGCCTGATTCAGTATATCACACACACACACACACACACGCACGCACGCACGCACGCACGCCACACACACACACACACACACACACACACACACACGCACACTCCTACCCTTCCAACCACTGCAAACCTGTTTCTGGCTTCTCTTTATAGCTGACATGCATTCCAATATATCACATGGTCCTAAAAAAAGCAACACTGCACTATGCATGTTCCAAGTTTCCACAAGGGATGGCACACGCACACTCTTGCCTCCAATACTGCCTTGAATATTAAACATTTTAGTAATTTTTTCACAGTAGCAGGATCAAAAAGGAAAACAATTTTTTTCATACCATGCCAGTCAAAATTGCGGAACCATATTTGAAAACTTACAAAATCATGGCCATGGTTATATATTGAGCATTATTAAAATTATTTCATTGTACTTTCATTTTACTATTTCATTATCTCTTTGTTTGTAAGAAATGTAAAAATGTAGGATAAATTTTAATTTAGTGCTCATGACAATAAGGAGGGATATTTATACTAATAAATTGTTAATTTCATTTCTGAGTTATACTTGGTGATTAATGAACCTTCACCATTTTTTTTATTCTTCTTCTGATGAGTCTTATGTTGGATTGATCTCACTTAAACAAAGGATGAGGTTTGGGTTTAATTTGGAAATTCTCGGGAAGCCTTTTGCAAGTGACAGTTCACACATACGTCCTTTCAGATAATGTCTTTTCCTTTTAGTAGTTTCTTCACATATCCATCCACTCATTCTTCAGAAATCCATTCATTCAGAAAATATAAATTGACCCCTTAGGCTGTGCCAGGCACCATGTTGAGGTGTCAGCAGAGAAGAGGGCAGACTCCCTTCTGTCCCCTGCTGACACTCTGGTGGGGGAGGAGAGACCAACATGCAAGTGTAAGTGGACAAGTAAAGGAGCAGCTCTGATTGCTCCTCACCATCTGCAGGCAGTGAGACATAAGGGGAAAGGGCAGCTCTTTATCCCGCAGAGTCCGACATTTCTTTCTGGTGTGTTGGCTTTAAACTGGTCCCTGGATGATGGGCAGGTGCCAGCCATGCAAGGATCTGGAGGAAGAGCATCCGGGGCACTGCAGAGGCTCCAAGGGGAGAAGGAACTTGACACATTGACTAAGTAGGAAGATAGCCACTCGCTGGGAGTGTGGAGAGGTGGGAGGTGCCAGACTTACTAAGGCATTTCAAGCTCCAGTTAGCACTTAGCAGGCTTGAACACAGGAGTGCTGAGCTCTGATTGGTGCCTTTCAGAGGTTATTACTGTGTAGGGAATGGGAGTTAGAGGTCAGAACAAAAGCAGGTGATCTGTTAGGGACGTTGATGGTGATGGCGTGGGCATGCCTGGTAGCAGTGACAATGGAGAGAAGTGAGTGGATTCTCGAAATAATTGGTGGTCAGTTGACACTTACTGTTAGGTTCTAGATGTGGCCCCACTTACTGCTTAGGGAAGATGGGCACGTGGGAGGAAGAGAGAGATTTATTAAAGGCGTCTAAGTGTTAGGTACCCAAAGAAGCACAATCATGTTTGGCTACATCTTCTCTTTCTACTTTACTGTTTGACTTCGATATGGAAGAAGTGCTTCTCTTGGGGTTGCATGTTATGATCAGTCTGGGAAGCCTGGGAAAGGCCAAGTGATTGTTTAAACCAAGATGCCTAATTTTGATCACTTTGCAATGCCCTGAAAATATGAGTCATTGAAAGACATTTCAATGACTCATATTCTTTCACAGTGTAAAGATGTTACAACCACCATTACAACATGTTGCATTTTGGAATTAGTTCTACTAAATGCATACATTCAGTCACAGGAAGAACTACATAGATTAGATTTACTTCACTCCTCCACTGCCACTTTGATTTCAAAGGGTGGTACTTGTCAGTACTACATTTGAGTTGAGGAGCAGATTCTAGAACACAGACAGCTTTCTGGGTGAAAGACAAGCTGCTCTACTCTGCAATGCCAGTTACAGCAGTGGCACCAGTCCTGCTGGTAATGATGTTAATGTTTGTTAAGTGAAAGTTAGGTGTTAGACATTGTGAAAGTTACTTAATGTACCATGTTTATTTAATGCTCATAACCCTATAGGATCATTGCTGTTATGTTTACCATTTGTATGTGGTAAATTGAGGTTCACTATCTTGCCCTGATGGTAGATTACAGGGCTGGGATTCAAACATCAGTGTGTCCTCAAGAACCCGAGCTCCTAACCTCTATGTGAAGCTGGCTCATCAGGCGTTATTAATCAATCAGGCTATTCTTTTCCACTGGATCCAGATACGGCCTCAGCATCCTTTTCAACACAGACTACTCCCAACTGAAAAGAGCTGATATTGGAGATGAAACCTACCTGCCCATGAGAACTTTAATTCTTCCTCCTCAATTATTAGTCTGTGAAGTGTTCTGAGATACAACATGGGTTTGCTGCAGATACATGTAAATCAATACCCAGTAACCTTGTAAAGAAAGGGAAAAAATGGTTCAAGTGTCTCATAAGTAACATTTCAGCTTCCTCTGAACTTTAATCAATGGAACTAGTATTTTTCTGATATATTGTTTTATTTCCCTTTTCAGTCTTACAAAGGCTGAGAGAACACCCTTTCTGCACAGGTGGCATTTAGCAACCTTGTGATGTTGTCCCACTGGTGGTTCCATGGGCACATCCTTTGACCTTCAGGGACATCCCCAAGTTCAGTGGGACGTACATTTAAGAATCGATTCTAGTGATATTTGTTTAGATTAGAGCACACAAAATCCAGTTTAGCTACCTAGACTAATTCAGTTTATCTTTTGTTTTCTTCTTGGGTTGGAGAGAGTTCTGTACAACAGCCCACGCCTTGCAGGCTGTAGGAAGATGTGCTTCCCCTTATTCCTGCTCTTTTGCCCTTTATCAGGCCGCTCTCGGGTGCAGTGAGCCTGAGCTGTGTCACCGTTGGCAGCTCGAAGCCTGAGGTCTCTGTGCTACCAGCAAATTCAGCAGTGGAGGAGTTAGCTCTTCTTCTGTAGATGACCCGTGAACATCAATAAAACAGAGGGACTGGCAACAGGCTTTGGTTAAGTAAAATGTTAGATCAAAATGCAGTAGTATAAAGATAATAATATCACTAACTGACCAACAAAACTGACTATATAATTATGAGTTTTATAGATAAAGGTTTTAACCATTTGTATGCCATAAGCCTAGACGCAAGTGATGGACCTTTTTAAATTAAATTCAAAATATAGTGGCAGTTAACTGGTTATAATATAGTGTGTTAATAATTGTGTCTATGAGTGATTCAGATTTTTCAATGTGGTTTTGAGACTAGTTTTAAAGTATATCTGTTTTTACATGAAAAATGGAAACACTTTTTTTCCCTATATTTTATTGATTTTTACAGAGAGGAAGGGAGAGGGATAGAGAGTTAGAAACATCGATGAGAGAGAAACATCGATGAGCTGCCTCCTGCACACCCCCTACTAGGGATGTGCCCGCAACCAAGGTACGTGCCCTTGACCGGAATCGAACCTGGGACCCTTCAGTCTGCAGGCCGACGCTCTATCCAGTGAGCCAAACCGGTTAGGGCATGGAAACACTTTTTAATGATCAGTGTTTCAGGCTGTCCAATCATGACCAAAGACGCAGGCCGACGCGCTATCCACTGAGCCAAACCGGTTACGGCATGGAAACACTTTTTAATGA
Organism: Myotis brandtii; assembly: GCF_000412655.1. NCBI lineage: Eukaryota > Metazoa > Chordata > Mammalia > Chiroptera > Vespertilionidae > Myotis > Myotis brandtii. The sequence continues at coordinate 4,509,296 of NW_005360187.1, read as the reverse complement.
TCAGTGTTTCATGTTTTCTTTTTCTATGTTTGGTGATACTTGTATAACTGATAGATAGGTGGGGTTCATTTTTAACAAAATCTTGATTTTGGCTGAGTTTGATCTTTAAGACTTTCCCACCCTCACCTGAGTTATACTGCTATGGCATAGGGCATTGCTTACGATTTTTTTCCCCCTTTAAAAACGTGATTAAATAAACTTCCTGGCACTAACACCCTAGTGTATGGGTCCACACCCCTCTCTGAGGAATGCTATTTTGTAAGTCTTGCTTTTCATGTCTGGTTTTATTTTCCAGTTCTTGACTCTGCCTGAATAGACTCTGCCCCCTAACCTCTTTAACACTAGGACTCAGGAAAGTGATGACTTTAAATTTATGGCTGTTAAATAGACTGTTAATGACCAAAAGGACCTATCAATCTTGCTGACCAGGATTATATTTAACAAAGAAGATGGCTAATTACTGGACCTTTTGTTGACAGTTATTTTAATCACACTGATTGCCCTTGTTGGCCTGGAGAGCCATCGGCAGCAGACACAGGAGACAGTTCATAGTGTCAATGTGGTGTTGATGCTGGAATTGCTCTCCAGAGGGCAATCTGTCAGGTTGCTTAGGAGGTTCAGTTTTTACTTTGTTGTGTTCAAACATCAGTGCCTGTTTGGCTATGCCCCTCCTGATGATGTAAAAATCTGTTAGTTTCTCTGTCTCATTATTCTTCAACTTGCAAATTACACAGTCATTATTTAGGGTAGACAGAGCCTGTAGGCAATTCCATGGTCCCAGAAGACATGGAGCTGGCTAAATCGATTTATGGATGGGACTACAATTTTACATCAAATTATTATCAGGAGGCATCTTTAGCTTGTAAGTTTACTTTCATCTTTTTCCCTTTAGTTTGGGAACAATGGAGTTTTCATATGTCTGCTTTTCATCATTTCTCTGAATTCGATAGTCTTCTAAAAGCAGCTCTGTTCTGTTCAGAAAAATCCAAACAGAAATCTCAGAGTGCCTGTGGATCCCTTGCTGCCCAAATAATTCACTTCGAGATTCTTTCAAATGGATCATTCATCATGGTAATGTAAAATGATTTCCCTTATAAGACATTCATGAATATTCAATTTTTAAGGGCCCTTTTGTTTCATAAGGCAAGAGCACGGAGCATATCCTTGTGGTCTGGTGCCCATCAGAGAAAGGACTAGCATGGAAAGCCTGCTGCTGGGAGACGTGGAGAGGCCCAGTTGGCCAAGCTGAGTGAGGGGAACACAAGTTCACTCTAGACTGGCCTCACACAAGGTGTGGAAGTGGGTGCAGTCACGGCCCAGGTCTCCATTCAGGGCTGCTGACCAGATTCCCCTCTCAAAATCCATCTCGTCCAGCGTCTGCCGCGCGCTGGAGTGGGTGCAGCAGGCGCCGTCAGCGCAGGGCCTGGGTGCTGCCATCTCATGGAATTCTTAAGATCCAGAGCCTCTAAGACCTTCTGGTTCCTCTGTGATATTGAGGGAGATGAATAACTTAGAAAGGCCATCCCTTTTACATCTGTGGCCTCCACACTTCTCATGATGCTTACTCAACCTGGCAGAATCCTTCTGTGGGAGCCTGTTTCAAGAACCACTGTCTTTATTACCAATTTTCCTTTGCTTCCCCCACCCCCATGCAGAATGGACCTCCTATTTTTTAGACTGTGTATGTCATGGCTTACCATTAGTTGTCTCTGACTGTCATGATGACCTCTCTGAGGCTGACATCTTGACTTCCATAGAGTTGATCCTTGACCGCAGCTGGTAAGAAGGATTAACAGTCTTTAACACATAGACTTTGAGGCTAAAGTATAAATGTCCTTGGAGGACTGGCACATGTGCCACCAATTTGGGAACCTACCCTTGAAGAGTGTGTTACCTTTATTCTAACCTTATGTAGCAGAAATGCTGAGTGTATGTTTGTGTAATTACATCAAAATTGATGGCAGCATCCTAATGCAGGGTACAGGTGTGGATGAACTCAGACTGTTACTTTCCAAAGTATACTCTCTGGAATGGTAACAAGTTGAAACAGAGGAGAAAATATAAAGTTCTATGGTAAATAACCTTGGAAAATGCTCAGCTTAACAAAATTAAATATGATTCTGAATTGCAAAAATTCTCAGCCCGTAACATTTTTTATGAAGCTCTAAGAGAAGCATTTCCCAAAGTACTTTAAAGTACAATATTTTTCCCTATTATTTTTTCCCTTTTCGTTCTCTCTCTCTCTCTCACAGCAGTTCTATGGTAATAGTCTTCCAAAGATCATACTTGGGGAGTTCAGCCTGCTCAGAGTCATTAACTGGCTTGGCCGATTGCAGAGTAATGATTCAATTGGATCCCATTTTGTAGATGAATTAAACTAACCGTTTTGTCTTGGGAAGCTAACAAGTGAAGTTCAGCACTTCCCAGGCAGGAAATGGACTGAGGCAGTATTGGTTATTCAGGGCTGGCCTCATTGAATCCCTCCAGTGAAGCAGGAAGGAGGAGACTCATGGGCGGCCTTTCTATTCTAATGATTGGCTCACTGGACAATCTGAGCGTCCCAGCATGATGCACAGCGTTGTATTTATGGCTCTCCTGGAACAGGGAATGTGCGCAGTGGCAAACAGCTATGGAGACCACTAAACGCTGAGGTCTGATTCCCTCAGTGGAGTCCCCACAAGGAAATATCTGCTCAGATTACGAGGCTGCCAGAAGCTCCACAGCATTTGCCCTCTCAAAGAAGTTAATTTTGTACCAGGAAATAATGAAATTACTGATGGGTCAGGCCTGGCTCTCTGGAATTTAATACCATCCCCACCTCTGTGCCTGGTGACAATGCTGTCGGTTAATTTTGTACCAGGAAATAATGAAATTACTGATGGATCAGGTTGGCTCTCTGGAATTTAATATCATCCCCACCTCTGTGCCTGGTGACAATGCTGTCTATTAGCTGTAATGTGGTATTTTGAGCACCATTTAGATATTAATTAGTTTTTAATAACCTCTTCATTGAAAGCCTAAAGCTTTGCCTAGGACTCTAATAAAAGTTTTCACATGAAAGAGAGGGATAATATTAAACAGCACTAATAAACCCTCTGAAGAAAACTCATTACAATATTTTTGACAAAAGAAAGGAGGGAAGAAAAGAACAACACAGGTTTTCGGCCAACGTGCATTCTCTCAGGATTTTAGATTCATTTTGGCACCATCACTGCAAATTATTCTCCGCTATGTTTGTGCTTATGAACCCATGACAAATTAGTGTCTCCTTAATGAGCACCAAAGAATGTATGTATTAAACATCCCTTAACCCTTATGTAAAAGAGAAACCTTTTATTAGCAATTAGGTCTTGGGATTAGAAAGCATTTTTCTTTGGAAGCATTCAAAGCAGATTTTCTCTCACTTGACCTTTCAGCGTTGCTTTGAGGGAGAGCAGGGCCATGCTGTCTCTGTCATGGAGGAGAATGGGTTTTTCTAGAGGATGTGAAGGACTTGGTCATGGTTGGCCAGTGAGTCAGGGACTGTGATGACTTCACTCCCACGTATAACTTGAGGGCGTGGAGAAGCCTCACTCCATCTGAAACAGTTCTCCTACCAGCCTGTGCGCAGGTGGGAGAATGATCACCACTGAAGATTCCTGGATTGTCCTTTCAGGAGTTCAGGTGGGCGCCCTAATATCATTAGAGCCTGTGAAGCCCCGGGGTTGGCTGGCTCTCAGTGTGTACTGGGAGGGCTGGGCTACCTGCTGATTCCTGGCATCCGGTCCCAGTTTGATGGACAAGCGCTCCTGCATTGCTGAATGTTTTTTAATATCATCCCAAGCAGCAGGGACAAAGTAAGACAGTGGGTGTCATAGGAGTGGGATGGGAAGCACAAGGCAAACTCGGGGTCTTCTGAAAGGTCATGCGGGGCCAGCCGGATCATTGCTGGTTGGATCACCAGGACCCAGTCCCATCCCAGTTTTATTTGCCCAGACCCCTGGAGGAAAGTAAATACGTTTGTACAGTATCTTTTCTCATGTGGGACTGTTGTTTGAAACAGTCCTGATCTTTTCTCCTGGATTTTTCACTGCACAGTGAGTATATACCATTACATAATACATACCACACATTATGATGTTACAAATAAAAGGAATATGATACTGATGGTTGTATAGTTCACTTGCATCATTCCTTTGCCTTCAATTTAGCCCTTTTACCTGTATTGTCATTTCTAAAAGGGATTTGCTGAGCTTTGGTCTCACACTTTTTTGTTCACATAAAAAGTTCTTCTTTAAAGGGCAGCTAACCATATACGGGCTATATGAGCATTTAAAACTTATAAATGAGTTGATTAACCTGGAATACATAGCCACTTGGCTAAGCTAGATATCCGAGCGAGTGAATCTCCAAATCTGAATTACTGGGTCTGAATTGAGTAGGGGCAACTTGTTAAAGCAAGCAGACTCCCTTCTCTCTTCTTGAAGAACCCTTGAAACCCTTAGGGAACAAATTGGAGATAAAAGTTAGAAAGCACACCCAGCCTATTTTTCAAGCTCCGAGAGCACACCCAAGAAGAAAGACCGAATTTGATCAAAAAAGATTTTATTGATGAGGAATCTCTCCTTCTGGCTAAACCTGGGCCCCTGCATGCTTACAAAGCCGTCTCATTTCTCAGAAGCAGCCCCTGCATGGAATCCGGCCAGAGCCCATGAACAAGAATGCATCTTGGGGAGAGGGACTTGAAGACCATCAGCCAGACGTTGGCAAGGCCCCCTGCTGCCCCTTGCTGAGTTAGGGGCACCTGGGCAGCCCCCTGAATGCCTTTGGGGTCCTGGGAGATGATACTTTTGCGGCTGGCTCTGGCTGCGTGCGTCCCAGCTTGTGCTGGCTGAGCCCTCAGCCATCGTTGTCTGGGGTGTGGCTCCCATGGGACCTGCGCACGTGGCCGTGTTACTGCCCCGATAGGAAGATGAGCAGTCTGAAGGCCTGCGCTTTTATGACTGCTAGTTAGCACCCCGTCTGTGCCCTTTGAACCTGTTATTATAATAGGATGGCATGCACGCAGACTTCTTTTCTTGGCTTTCTGGCTGCTGCAGCCAGAGGGGGCTGTATTTTGTACTTTCTCACTAGCGAGGTGCTTGAAGAATGTTCATAAAGGTGAGTTAAAGGGCAGGCTGTGTTCTGAAACTATCGAGTGCTCAACCTAAATCTATAATTCAGCTCCTGTACTTCTCACAGCTGAGAAAGGAAGCTCTTTCCCAAGCGGAAGCTCAGACCTGCGAATGGGAAAGGTGCCTCGGCCACTGCTCTTTCTCTCTGAGACCAGCCAGGGCTGAGGGGGCTCGGGCTGCGTGACCCAGTGAAGCAGGGCGTGAACGGGCTGGGATTCAAATTCATCAGGGTCACCTCTATGGCTTGTCTCTTCTTTGCCTCCTATGCTGCGCCGCCCCCTGCCCTGCCCCCCTCCCCTTTAGCCAGGCAAGCTACTTCCTGAGGATCTGCGCTCCCCTGGGATGTAAGCTCCATAAGGTCAGGGTCCACATCTTACTTTTGTCTAGAAACCCTGTGATGAGGTTTCTGGCGCAGAGCCGATGCTCCATCAGTGGAATTCGATGCTCAGCCATTGTGGGGTGAGTGGTCGAAGTTCAGGAAATGCATGTTTATGTGCATTTACTTAGTGAAGGGGTCTTCTTCCCTGCTTGTACAGTAGGAATCCAGCCGCTGCTCCACAAGGTGCGGGAGAAGTAGTGATGCTGTGGTACTTGCAGAGGGCCTGGAAGCGCTGGTTCTCCTTAGTGGAGGTGAAGTTCCTCCGAGCCCTGTGACCCCAGAAGCTCAGGTGGGAAGTGGCTCAGGCCTTCAGGTGCTAGGGGAGGTGAGCTGGGGGTGCCTTCCCCCCCCAAATGCCCATTTGGGGAAGAGTGGTTCTCTCTCTCCAGGCTGTCAGATGTGTAGGGATGTAAATTCCTTGCTCTGCTGCTGTCTTCCTGTGATAGAAAATGTTACCTGGAACCAAGCGCCATAGGGAGGCACTGCGGTGCTCTGGCATCGGAGGTAGGAAAAGCTGCCTTCGAACCTCGTGCCAGAGTTTGCCCCACCGAGTGGTTTCCCTCGCATGTCTTTTGCCTGATTCCCACAACCCCCCTGCCCTTCGAGTATAAATGCCTGGCGTTGTCTTCTCTAGGGCCAGAGTTCTGAAAATTTCCAGGAAAACCAGCAAACTAGTTTTGGGCCGAGATCGGGCCATCCTGCCGCTTGGACCTCTCCCGAGTTTGGGTGAGTTCCCAGGGGCCACTGTGGGGACCTGGCACGTGCCTGCAGGTCCCGGCGGAAAGCTGGTTTCTTTTGGAAGATGAACGTAGTGCGCATGTGCTTCCTACCTGACTTGAGGCCTCCACGGAGGGAGGTCAAAGAAAAAGCGCACCTCTCAGGGCCACCCCAGGCGTATGTACATTAGGAGCTGCACACACAGCAGCATGAAGAAGCAGAGCTGGGCCTAGGAGGTGCGGCTGGGACACACGCGGAGTGGGATCTTGAACAGTGAGCGACCACACATGGCACAGGCTCCGCTAAAGCAAACCCAGCGGCTGCAGCTGCTGCTGTTCCCATGCTGTCGCAGGTGCAGAACTTAGAGCAAATCACTTCAGGGAGGTCAGTAGTTTCAAAGAAAAAATACAGCACCGGGGAGCATGCGCCTGATGTTGTTCCCCCAAAGCCCTTGGCATCCCTGTTCCTGAGGCATTTTCTTCCTGAGTTCCCTGCCTCCTACAGACGCCCTTGACCCGAGGGCACAAGAGACAGTCTCCCTGTGCCCCTGGGGCCTCGTGTGTCTTAGGCGGCATGTATGCGGGTGATGCTGAGCTGAGCGCTGAGGAGCTGTGGTCTCCAGCTGCTGAGCCCACCACTCACCCTCTTTCCCCTCTAAATGTGACAGTGAATGTTTCCTGGGTACGTCTTAGTGACCCTAGGGGCCAATTGGTGAGCTTTCTTATAGGACATGAGGGTGATAATAGAAAGAAGGGGGGGAAAAAATGAAAACGTCTATTTTGATACCTCATTTTTGTTTTGCTTTATTTTTGTGAATTCTTTTACAGTTTCCTGAAATGTAAAACTTGAGGGAATAGTTGACGTAAGGTCTCCTCTGTCCTTGAAATTAAATCAGTCACACTTCCGATGACCTTTCGGTTCAATACTTTTCAATTATGTCCACTAGCTCCTTCTCAACAGTCCACTGGTGACTGGTGGGTGTTGACTCCTCCCACTCTTTCCTCCCTCATCAAGGTGAATGTACCTACCACCCCTAGCAGGACTCTCCTATCCAAACGCAGAGTAAGAGAAAGAGACTTCTCTTATTTGGGTAGGGAGCTAGTATAGCTGGTGTTACAGATAAATATAGGTAACTTGGGGATGTAAAATAGCTTCACTGAACTTTAATAATAAGCAAAAAACCCTCCTAGCCTCCAGTTTCCCTCCATAATAAAATCGTCCCTAGGAAAGTTGGATGGTCATCTTTTGCTAAGTATATTTACTGTTGTATTTATAGCCAGTGCTGTGCTAGTAAAAGGTTAAGAACCAGCTCTTCAGGGAAATAAATGTATACGTGAATGTCTATATCTGCATACATACATATAAATTTACCATAAGTTATACTGATATAAAGTATGTGAAGCACATGCTTTGATTCTCCCGGGCAGTTTTTGTTGATGTTAGCGGAATATCTTATATTCATAGTCAACCTGTAGTTCCCATTCAGCCACGATTTGAGAAATGCAGAGGAGGAATGATGCTTGCTTAGTATTTGATTCAGCGAAGTTGCAAACATCAGGGGCAAAGAAGTGTGCTGTGGACATGAATGTTGGAGGATATTTCCTTTACATTAACACCTAAGGCAAAAGTGAAACAGTGAATACCGTGAGGGACTTTTTGCTAAATTAGATAATAGATTTATAATACTGGAAGGATATTGTCTCAATTTTTTGTGCTAATCACAGTGTTACAGCTATAGGCACCACACTTTTAGGTTTAATCTGCATTGTTAATATTTTGTTCATTATTTCCTCAAGGCTCAATAACCAACAAAACACTGTTATCAGTAGTGTTTGCCAGTTCTGTTGTATGAATATTCCCGCTGTGGCTAATTTCAAATTACATCACTGTGCAGAGTTGGGGAGAGCTGGGCAGTGTCACACTATCGTATACTATGTCTGCTATGCAGCTGCACTAGACATGAATAGCCTAAGAGCATAGATAATGGAAAAATATAGCGAAATAATTAGGAAGCGAAGCGTTTCAAATATTACCTTTACTATGTATATTTCTTTACCTGTAAGTTACAGACTTGAATTTTGAATGGCTTTTTAAACAACCAGCTTGTAGAATTTCTGGAATTTTCACAAGCATTTATGAAGGAGTGAGTCCAAACCAGCTCCGGCACACCATTGAATCCTACTTACACGGACCCCCACATAACAAGGGACCCAGGAGGTCTGGAAAGAATGGAGGTTGGCTGGCCTGGTAGGAACAATCCCAAGAAAATAATTTCCACTAAAAACTTCATAGTCATCCTTCTCGAAACAGCACAGTTATGGCCAAAGTCAATTAAGTTTCGCCTTTTATGGTCTCGGGAAACTCTAGATGAGCTTTAGGCTTGTGTGTTGTGTGCAGGGCTGTGCCTGCTCTTCAGAGAGAAAGGGCAACCAGGGCTCGTGCAGGCAGGGAGGCCAAAGCTCCAACCAAGGTAGTGGCAGCGTCTGCCTCCCTCTTCACAGTGGATTTCAGTTTCTAGACCTTCTTCCTAACTCCTCGGCGTCCTCACCCATTCTCCTTGACAGCCTTCCACATAAACAGTTTACCCTGTGGGAAGAGAAAATTATCTCCTTGATGGGAATAACATAGAGGGGAACTAAATGACACCACCAAGTTTGGATTCCTCCACCAAGTACCTCCTGAGAAATTTGTCAAAACTCAATTATTGCTGCTCTGCTCGACAGTGAAAACTGTGTGCTGTCATCATCCCTCTTCCTAATAAATTGTGTTCTGTACTTAAAAATTGTTAATACATGTTAAAGTTTTTTTTTTAATTGATGTTAAAGAGACAGGAAGGGAGAGGGAGAGAGAAAAACATAGATCGGCTGCCTCCTGCACGCTCTGTACTGGGGATCAAGCCTGCAACCCAGGCATGTGCACTGATCACGGAATCGAACTGGCAACCCTTTGGTGCATGGCATGATGCGCCACACTGGCCAGGGCTATTAATACTTTTTTTTAAAAAAAATTGTTGTTTATCTACCCAACTAAATCTGTGAGTGAGGCTATTTCAATAATATGATTCTCAAAAATTATTTTATAAGCTATGTTAACTGTATACTTCCAAACACATTAAGGTTTGCTTGTGTTTTAAATGTCTTATCTTCCATACCTAAATGTATTTTTATAGTGAATGCAGGCATTGTACTGTGCTCATATTTTGATCACGTCTGCACCTGAGAGTGTGCAGTGATTAATTTCATCAATAGGCAAGATAAACCCCTCACATTTGAGACTGGTTAAAATGAGAAAAATATCATTTTAGTAAAAAATAAAGAAGGAAATAAAATTTCTTCATGTGATTAACTTCACAGCACCTGCTATTACATTTTTTTCTTATATTCCATATTGTTATAATTTAGTAAGTGAAAGCTTGCCTCATCTAATTTGTTGTGGGAAAAACTGACATAGTATTATCTACTCATAAATTACACAGTGACAGGTTTTTCTTATTTCAAATTTTTATTTAGTTAATAAAAATTGCATCATTTTATGTTAAAGCAAATATCCTTAACTTTAGTTGTAACCACACAAAGGTTTTTTTAAAATTCTGTCTGTATATTTTAGGTCCTCCTCTTTTAAAACACAATATTATTTTACTTATTTTTATTTCAGAAGAAATAGTTATATGCAAAGAAGGTGAGGGTGGTTAGTAGTCTTTGTAGAGTGGGTTTTAGCCTGGGCTGGGTGGTTCATAATGTGACTTTAGTAGGTTCTTCAACCCCTGGAAATTACATGTGGACATTTCTGTGTATGTGCGTTGGCATGAGGGATCCATAGTGGGGTTTTTTTTTCTGTTTTTTGTTGTTGTTTTTGTTGTTGTTGTTAATCCTCACCTGAGGATATTTTTCCATTGATTTTTAGAGAGAGTGGAAGAGAGAGGGAGAGACAGAAACATCGATGTAAGAGAAACACATCAATTGGTTGCCTCCTGCATGAGCCCTTACCAGGGCCTGGACAGGGTTGGAGCCTGCAACCGAGGTGCATGCCCTTGACCAGAATCAAACCCGGGACACTTTAGTCCCCAGGCCAACCCTCTATCCACTGAGCCAAACCGGCTAGGCAGGATCCATAGTTTTAATCAGAATCTGGTAGGGAGTTTAAGATGCTCAAAAGCTTAAAGGGATGGTGAGACCAATTTTCTTCTACTCTCCCCACCTCTCTGAAATGAGTCTTATTACTGAGCTACTGCCCATATCTCCTTTTATGTCTCTTAAAAGATACTTTTTATCCCAAGTTCTAATCAGTGGAAGGATAAATAACCAAGTATGTAACAATAAAAATGATTCATAAACTGGGCCAATGTAGCAGCAATAATACAGATGGTCAATCGTTTGTAGTGGGTTGGAACCTGGCTGCTTTAGAAGCAGACATCTCTTTAGCCAGGTGGCCTTGTTCTCATTGTATCCCTGTTACATGACCCCGTGGAAGCATTCAATTGAATGGTCATGGAGTGGATGAGGAGATAAACTGTTGAGAGGAGGGAGCCAAAGGTACAGTGTCACTGCCCATGACAAATATTTGTGGATCAAATATGTTTCTTGCTTTTAAAGAATAGAGCCATGACTCCATTTTTTTTTCTCTGTCACTTTTATGTGCTGTTGAGGTGTCCAAATGAACAATGACACTTCTGTTCCAGGTGTTTCCAAATTGGAAGTGACTGATTGCATCTTTGGCACGTCTTAAAGAGCCTTAAAGACCAGTGCCCATTCTTTCCATTTAGCCTGAGAATGTAGAACTGGAAAGAACACAGTATTGTTTTGGCTAATGGTAAAAATATGGATTGGTAATGAAGAAGCTTTCTCATTAATTTAACATCCATTATTATGACTGAATTCATTTAAATATGTCATAATTACCTCTTGCAGGTCCAACAACAATGGCTGACGAGTGTGATGGCTACCTATGAGCCTCGCTCTCTACGTGGCTGATCTCAGCTTTCACGATACTGTGGTCAATAAGCATTGCTATTCTCCCCACTTTACGGATGAAGAACCTAGGGCACATAGAAATTGAGGCCTTTCATAGGGCTACTTGTCTTTTAAGTTTGGGCACCAAGATTCAAAGCCCAAGATGGGGGCTGAGGTCCAACCCCACCCCCATGGCAGCCAGTGTCCCAGACGCTTAGATATGACAGCGATCCAGACAGACATGGTTCTTGATGCCGTGGAAGGAGAAGCCATGATAGAGACCAAAGGGGCTGGCAGTGGAGGTTGCTTTTAAATGAATGGACAAGGACGCATGTTTTGAGGAGATTTTAGCTGGAGGACTTGAAGAAGACAGGAAAGAGAGGAATACATTTCTTCGGAGAGATGAGCAAGCACAAGAGCCCTAGGGAGGGAAGGTGCTTGGGGTGTTCTAGAAACAGCAGACCCAGAGTAGCAAAGAGCAGTGAGCAAGGAGAAAGGAGTTGGACTAACAGTGGCCACATGAGAGTGACTTACTCTTCAAACCTAAAGGCAGTCCTGTGGCAGTTTGAAGCCATATTGCTTTGTCTCTGTGACCTGATGTCATGATTGTCCTCTAGGACTTGGCTCACCTATGTTTGTTTTCTCATTTCCTCTTCATTCCACATGGACTTCACCTTCTGTTGCCTGTTGGCTCCTTTGGCGGGCACATGGCATAGTGCTGGGGGAATGAAAATTATGTCATTAGTTAAACCACTGAATTAAGGCTCATAAATAATGTGGCCTAAAGAGTCCTAAAGGACATAAAAGTGGAAAAAAACCCATTAAACCAAGAACTGAGCCAGTTTTCATTAGTGTCATGACAAACCTTTCACTCTTTGGGTATTGATGGACCCAGCCATTGCTACGATTATGTCATTCCTACTAGTGTCTAAGATAATGATTGCATCTGGATTCGGTTTATTTACCATTCATTTGACCCCACAGAATGTTAACTCATGTGTGTTTTGCTTGTTGTGGTGGTTTTTTCCCAGCAGTTCAATTTTGACACGGCGTGTGTCACCTGGTGAAGATTTCCTAACTTTGCTTCATCTACCCCATTATGGCAAATGGCCCTTGATTAGGGCTTTCTTTAGGTCATTATCAAGTGTTTTCTACCTTGCAGATAGTGCTGTGAGGACGAATCCATCATATCCCAGAGATCCTATATGGCTTGTTATTTGCGGGTGATTTATGACCCTGGTCGTGGAAATGCTGTTAGCGAACATTGGGGAAGCAGTGCTGTATTGAGAAATATCAATGTATCCTCATGTTCCAGCTTGCAGTGACAGTCAGAGATCCATCTCCCTGACAGTTACCTTGTTAACATTTTGATCAGATGGCAAATTTGTCATTTTTCATGGTAACAAGTATAAGTTTGCACAAGAACCGTAGATAGATGGGAAAGAGAAAACAGGCCTCTCTTGGTTTTTCTGTGTGATGTAATCAGTAATCTTCGGGAGAAGTGAAATAATTACTCTTGTGAAAAGCTCAGCCACTGGGAAATGTGTTTATTGTAGAAAGCTCAAATTTTTCTTCATTTGGATGGAATGTGCTGTGATTGTGTGTGTGTGTGTGTGTGTTTTGCCTTTGCTGATATTTTGATTAGCATACCAAGCCTCTGTGAAATCGTGACACAGAACCGAAGGGTTTACAGTCAGAAAGTTTGGTTTAATTGCAATATAAATTGTGAGCCAGGTGGTAGATATAACTGCCCACATGAGCAGCCAGGGGGTGGGGGCTGTTCTCCCTCCAAAACCCCCTCACTTATTAGCATCAGGATTGAATAATGTACGTTCTTCTCCAGACCCATCAGACACTGTGAGGCACCTGCATCTTGATGCCTCACTTGTTTGGGACCACAGTTACATTGTCTTTGTATTGTTTTGCTCCTATTTTCTCTCAGCTGTAGTCCTGAAGCTGTGAACTCTTCCAGCTCTCGGCCCTTTGGAAGGCTCTGAGCTCTAGCTGGTGCTTAGAGGGGAATGTGTTTGAGAAAGAATTCACTGTTTTGAGCAGCATTTTGTCACCACCAGGGAGTCACGAATGGCCTTCTGACCTCTCTGCACAATGACAGCTCTTGGTACAATGGACAGCTGTCAGTTAGGGCTCGGGAGGATGTCTGACAAACCAATATTATTGAAACTCAGGTAAGACGGGCATACGCACACCTGGGCAGCGCTTGAAGCAGGAAGACAGGGATCTGGATGTCAAATATGCTTCTCTCTGACACAGACAACTCACAGCGTACATGCCTGGAGGTCCCAGAATGCAGTTGGTTTTCAAATGCTTCTGTCAGGCGGCCTCGCCTTTGGGAAATTATATTATGTTTTTAATTGCAGTGGAATGCAACCACAGAGAGGAAAATATGCCAACTGTAATCAATCATTCTGTTTATTATAAACTTTTTGAGAAGGCAGAAAATGCTGTTTTTTTTGAGCTGGGTTTTCCGATATATGTGAAACTATTACCCTAAAATATAGCTTATTTCTCATTAGTTTTGTATACATGTAAACTTCCAATTAAGAGTTTAAAGTAAGGTGAAATCCATGTTTTTGACCATCCTGTTTTATCTTTTAACACTCTGTCCAGGTCTGAATGATGGCTTTGCGTTCTTAGTCTCATCTGACTCACCCACTGTGCATGGTTACCAAACTCAGGGGGGGGGGGGGGGGGGGGGGGAAAGGTGTTAGCAGGAGGGGCAGGAGAAAGAGGCAGCTTCCTCCCCACTTGCCTGAATACACCGATTTGCATTTGTCATTCTGACGACTATTTTCCTTATAGAAAATATACAGAGAGATGTAGACGGTCACATCCCATTTTCTTGAAAGGAGATCCTGTGATGTTCCTTGTAGCCAGTACTATCTAAATGCTTCCAAATTTTCCAGTTTTCAGCCTTTACTTTCCCCTTTACTATCGTATGCTTGTGGCCCAAGCCTGCTGTGCATGTCTAAATGAGGTCAGTGTCTTCAGTGAATTCCCTACCCTTCGTTTTTCAGAAGATTTCTAGGGCTTATTAACATGTCCCACCAATTCATCTCTGAGGTCACTTGTAGCTTCATGCTACGACTCCCTGCTCTGAGCCTCCTGCTATTGATAGCCATGTCTTCATGTTCTTGAGGCCCTTCGAAAGCCACTTCCTACCTCTGTGGCCATCAACTTTCTCTTCATTCTCCAAAGGCACAGACAACACTAGACTGTCATTTCTCACAATTCTTTTTTTCTTTTTCTGATGGCTCAAAGACTGGGTGAAGAAATTACGGTTCTGAATAAGTTAGGTAATGTACTTCTGGCTGCGCATTACAGAATTCCTGACTCAGAAGTTCGAACAATTAGAAGGTCAAAGGTGGGATGTTCCAAGGTTGGTTTTCTCGTTGGCACAAACATCGGCATCAAGAATGTAATTTCTTCCCTCTTTCTAGTTCTCTTGGGTTGCCTTCTTGCTCAAGGCTAGCGACCCTCATTTGTCACAGGGCCTACTGTGGTGTAGCCATTCCATCCAGACACACTAACAGCTGAGGAAGAACGGTGCTCATCTGTTCCCTTGTGTTCTGTTTTGATAGACAGGAGCTTCCTCACAGATCTCTCCCTGCTGGCCGAGCATGTCGATGGCCTGCTTATTCCCATGAATGGTTTAGACCGTTTCAGTTCAGGATTAATTTCCCATGAAGAAGGTGGACAAATGGGAAAGAGGGGATACCTCAACAGAATTGAAGTTCTTTCAGCAAGGTAGGAAGAGGGAGTGGAGTGTAGGGAGATAACTAATAATGTCTGCTACTGATGCTGAAAAGCACAGCTTATTGCAGGATTCAGGCACTGCTGGTCCTGACCCTCCATGAAACGGAGTTAGTTCCTCCTTCACCTCTAGCTTGTTACCGTGTTGCAGGGGCACACTGATGCCCAGAGGCAGAAGTGCTCTCCACCGCTCTTCACTCTTGGCGTCTATATCTGTGCCCCAGGATGACTGGCGGTAGAACATTTGTTTCCATTGAGGGACGCATCATCCCATCCATAGCAGGGCAAGGTCTGCTCCCAACTCCCATCCTGCCTGTGGTGAAAACACGCAGCCCAATGCTTATCTCAGTTCTCAGTTACTGTATTCAGTTTTAAATAACATTGCTTCTTAGACCTCAAAAATCCATGCGAGATGATTCCAAGCCTGATAGAATGCACAATGCCATTTAGAAAATATAATATCTTGGAGATCACAGTTTCTCGTTTAGATGTCCATTTTATATACTTTTGTAATTTTCATTATTTTACAAACTGTGATAAAATAACATAACATTTGCCATCTTAACTGTTGGTTTTCTTTTGTTGTTTTTTTTAATGCATGCCAGTGACATTAAATACATTCAGATTGTTTGGCAATGCTCACCACTGCCCAGCTACAGAACTCTTTTCATCTCATGAAACTCTGTACCTATTAAACAATAACTCCTCACAGAGCAGAACTGTGCTTGGGAAAACCTGGGATGTTTTAGGAATGATGTGGCCCGTGGTGGACATAGGGATGTGTACAGATCTTTATGGTAATGACCCACGGATGCCATTTGAATCCATGTCACGAGCCATCTTTCCCTAATAGACTGCTTCCAAAACTAGGCCCCCTTCTAGTGTCAGCCTTGATTAGGTCCCTGGTCATTGGAAGTTCACCCATGAATAACTACCTAAACCACATTTTTAGTGGCAAAGAAAGGTCAATTTTTCTTCCCTAAAAATGGAGAATGAGCAAAAGCATCAGGATGCTCCTAATATCACAGAAATATAAGCAGTTATTTTAAAGGCTTCCCCTTCACTGCACAGGAGGGATTAAATATCACAGAGCATTTCCCCTATTCCCTGGACAAAGATAATAGACCCAGAAAGAGCCCAGCACGAGACGAGTGTCCTGATGACTCCGGCGAGAATGCCGCTGCCCACACTGCCTCTCACCTTCCCAAATGATGATGAAAAGGTAAGCAGAGCAATGTCTTCCCTGGGAGATGGAAACTCTTAAAAAGTAAACAGCAAGCAGTAGTTAAGGAGAAACAGCCGACGGACGCCTCTGGCAGTTGCCTCAGAGGTCAACGAGAATATAGATTGCTCTCCCCGAGGCCTTGGTGACAATGACAGAAGAAAGGAAACGTCCTAAATCATAGTCTGAATTATTGTTCCCTGGGAAAAGTGTGAGGCACCTTCAGACTTGGTTATCAGCGTTAGAGCAAAGCACTGCTCTCCGCAGGACCGGAAATAAATGAGGAGGAATGAAACAATCCTCCTCCTGTCTCCAGTGGGGACCAGAAGGATGGGGCAGGGCTGGGCCAGACCAATAAGGGTTTTCCAGGAAATGATCATGGAAAAAAGGAAGCACTTGCCCAAATAGGAGATACTCCTCAGACTTTGTTTTTCCATTTCATTTTGTTATCCTTGCTTCTCTGGTTTTGATTTTGAAAAATGGGACCCATTTATGGGGATTTGGAAAGTGATTGAAGGCACTGATTAGTAGCTGATAACCGGAATGGGTGCTAGAAAGAATGGGCGTGGAGCCCACAGGAGAAGTTTCCTCTGTAAAGGGAAACATCAGGGGAAGAGTCAATGCAGCAAGAAGAGGCCACATGTCTCCTGGTCGCCCCCCACCCCCAGTGCCTTGCATGGTACCCAGCACAGGCAGGTGTGTAATCATTTTCTTGTGATTAACAGAATCCAATACGTGAGCAAGCAGTCTGCTTAAGATTCCTGACCTCCCACCCAGGCCCCAATATTGAATGCTTCTGTCTGTGAGGGAATAAGCAGGGAGCAGCTGGAGTCTTCTGGACCCCTGGACCAGCAGCAGCAACATCACCTGGGAACTTGTTAAAAATGCAAATTCTCAAACCCAGCCTGCCCCTCACCTGGTGAAATCTGGGAGGAGATCTGCAGTCTCAGGTTCAACAAGCCCTCCAGGGGATTCTGATGCAGAGCCAAGCTTGAGAACCACTGTGCTAGTCAAAATTACTGATCCGTTTTAAACATTATACATTTTTAACCAGGTGTATTGGCATCTCTCATGAGTAGATGATGAGCTTTTGCATTAATGCTCGGGACAAAATTGTTTCTCCGCTAGAAGAGAAGTTGGATCAATGGATTTAAATGCTTTGAACTTCGTTTTGAGACATTTAGGGTTAGCATGACGGAAGGGAATCTGTGGGATATACAACTCTTGGAGAAAAGCTATAAACATTTATGTGCTTTCTTTTTGAGAGCTGGGGGAAAGTTTATGACCTTCACATTTCCCTGCAAAAAGGTTGTGCCAGTTTTATCCCCAGGACTGCATGCATGAGGGGAGAAGAGAGAATCATATTCCTTAAAGAGGGTTGTGTTTTTGTTTGTTTTTTTCCCCACCACAAAAATGTGTTCCTTGGAGGCTGAGGGCTTTAGACTAATCTGTTGCTTCGTTTCCAAATCTGAATGGCAGAGCAAGGTCGGTGCCCAAGACAGAAATAGGGAGATACGTAATCTCTTTCAAATTGGTGTAATCCAATCGGATTCTGCTGCCTGCCCCAACGAAAGCCAAACTCGTAAGACAGATGCTGGTAAGAGGAAAGAGGTTTATTGGAGTGCCGGCATCTCGAGAAGATGGGGGACTTTTCCCAGTCCTTAAAAACCCATCTTAAGATCTCAATGCAGGCAGAGGTTTTTATGAGGAGGGAGAGGGAAAACAGAAGAAGCTGGATAGTGAAGTATACTAAAACAAACAAAAAACCTTTTATCATGTAAGCTCTGGTTATGAGAGAAAAATCAGGTTAGAGTAACAGCTGGGTTTAACATTTACTAAGATTAATATGAGTAACTTTATATAAGCATAGCATATTCACTCCCTGTTACATTGGGACATATTTGCTGTTAATAATTTTCCTGAGATGACAGGTATAAACTGGGCCTCACCCTAGACCAGTGATTCTCTACTGGGTAATGTTGTCACCTCCCCCTCCTTCCTCCCTTACCACCTCACCCCCTGGTCACTTCCACCTCCCAGGGGTAGTTGACATTTTCTGGAGGCAGATGTGGTTGCTATAACTGGGGTGGTGAAGTGTGTTACTAGCGCCAAGTGGATAAAAGCTAGGGATGCTGCTGAGCATCCTACAGTGAATGGGACAGCAGCTCCCCCGCCCCCAACAAAGAACTCTCTGGACCCTGGCCTAGAGCTGAGTCAGTCCTGTAATTGTGTTATTTTCTATATAATTCTTAAACACCAAGGTATTGTTGGGTGGTTTAAATCGGTTAGTCTTGCTATATTTAAATATTTTATTTCAACTCTCTCAAAGGCTTGTCTTGCCATCATCAATTTAATATCATCTCACTCTGACCCCCAAAAGGGAAAAAAATGGCATAAATTCATACCTCTTCAAAACTGAGCAGAAGCAACTTTTCTTTGTCATTCTTTTTTCCTCCTGAGAACTATTTTATTATATTCTATTTAACTCCATCAGGGGATAACCATGGATTTTTAAAACATATTTTGAACAACTGTTATGCTTATAGCCCTGATTCATGATGAGTATGTAGCATGGCAGCCGAGGTATAGTGGGTTTCCTTCCGTGTAAATTCAATAGGATCATCCAATGTGGATGGAAGAAGATGTGATGAAAAAAACCTGTTCTATCAGGGAATATGTGCTTTTGTTTGCTAGAAAGTTCACATTATAAAGTTTCCCTGAAGAAAAAAAATACATTTTAAAAAATAATGCTGACTTAGGTTAAAAAATGTTTTATGATTAATGTTCCAAAAATGATTCCAATACCCGTGAATTTGAAACCTTTTTTTCATGTTCTTCTATTTTCTTTTGATTCTCTGTCAATGCTCTCCAAAACCAAAATGTGCTGAAGTGTATTAATATTTATTGGGTTGAACATGAGATTGAAGCCAAGGTTGCAAGCCAGCTCTAGGTCATGTCGACATAAGAAATGTCCAAATCTGTAGAGAATTTTTATGACTTTATTTGGGCCAAATTGAAGACAATTGCCAGGAAGCAAACCTCAGTTGAAACTTTGTTGCCTTGAGAGGAGGCAGCAGCAGGCCGGGAAGCTTGGCTTTTTCCATTGCCGGGGCAACCAAGCCTCCTGCTCAAGGCCTGGCTGGAAGCAGGTATTTGGCAGTTTTGCACCTTATTTTATACATTACAGTCAAAGGAGGAGGGGTTGCATGAAATCCTTTGGTGATAGATTAGGGAGGTGAAAGAAAGCAAAACGGAAATCTCTGGGATTGGATAAAAGTAAAAGGAAGACACACTTCTTTTACATTGGTGGGCGCAGCATAGTTAACAGTTAACAACATGATAACAGTAACAAGGAGAGGTTTTGTGGTCTCTGCTCTGGTGCAGGGATTGTGCCCTGAGGGATCTGGGAAAAGGAAAATTGCTTTGACATTCTACAGGTACTTTATCACAGATTCGAAAAGACAATAGACAGGCTCAATTAAGGTAATGATTGACTTTTGTCAGGGAAGATACAGGCCTAGGACATGACTACCCCTACCTGACTGCTTTTAGTTAGAAAGTTTTCATTTCGGACCATCTGATGTGGTTGCTGTAGGTCTCTGGGTTTGTAAGGGCTCCATGCAGGCCTCCCCTGAGCTTGTCAGGTTTAGTGTGGCCCCTTTTTCGTCCAAGTCCTCTCCAAGGACTTGACCCTGGCAGGGCAGGAGGGCTGGGCTCTGTGGCACTTGCTCCCCTGTTCCCCACCTTAACCTAAGTCTGATGTGGTGTGAGGGTGGCAGAGAGGTATGTTCTCAATGTAAACTAGTCCCTGTCTCTAGACCTATGGCTCCTGATAGGCAGGCAGAGCATGCAGGATTCTGTTTTGAAGTTTTGTGGGAGTTTGAATTATATTTTATAAACAAGAGGAAGAACACTCTTCACACACCTCCCCCTCACCCCCCACCCCCAAATGAAAAGTCTTGCCAACATCACTGGGGATATGCCTGGCTGCTGAAAGCTGGTGAAATTTCTGTTAACTGAAGTCCAGAAACCCAGAAAATTTCCTAAATGAGAAAAAATAAAACCTTTTCCCACTTCATTTAAGTAAATTCTTATTTCCCATGAATGGGGGAAATGTGCTTTACATCCCTGAGTCACAGTGAGAATCATGGTCCTTTTCAAAGCCTACAGTCAATTTGAGAAGAAATACACCTAGGATTCCAAAGGTAAAATAAAGTTCACGAAGATAGTTGTTAGAGAGAAACTGGGTGCACCAGGATTTGAAAATCCTAAGAGTCGTCATGGCCTTCGTGGCTCACTAAAGGCTGTTTATTGAAGTGGATTTTTAGATCAATTCAATGAATGGGAAGACTGTTGATGAGGTGAAGAAGCTGGCTGGGAGAGGGAGGAAGAAGCTGGGAAATTTAAAAAGGGAAACAACACATCCTATATAATAAAAGGCTAATATGCAAATTGTCCCCTCGACCAGGAATTCGACCTGGAGTTCAACTGGGAGTTCGACCAGGGGGCGGGGCTGGCCAACTGCCCTCGGCCCCTCCTCCAGGCCAGCTGTGCCCCTGATCGGGGCAGGCCGGCTAGACCCCACCTGTGCATGAATTCATGCACTGGGCCTCTAGTATCAAACATAATGGAAGGTACAGGAACAATTATTTAAATAGTGTGTCAATTATGAGAAAGAATTCCATTTACACTAAAGCAATGGTTTGGTTCTCAATGGGGAGATTTTGCCCCTCAGGGGACATACATTTGCAATGTTGGGAGACACTTTTGGTTGTCACTTCTGGGTAAGAGAGCTCCTGGCATCTAGTGGGTAGAGCCCAGGGATGTTGCTACATATCCTACAATGCACAAGGCAGCTGCCTATAAACAAAGACTTATCTGTCCCAAAATGTCAGTGGTGCCAGAGTTGGAAATCTTTGGCTACAGGTCGGTAGGAGAATAGGTGACCAGGGGCTATGCTGTATAATGGCCTGAGTGCTAGGATGAGCTCTTTATAATAATTGGCCACTGAGGCCTGGTGAGTGGGCTGGTGTTTTATTAGAAGGTCCTTTATTCTCTACCTTATCTTCACTACCCAATACAGTGTCAGGCCTATAGGAAATGATCAGTAAATATATTGTCCATCTGTCCGTCCGTCCACCCATCCATCCATCCATCCACCACACATTAGCTGAATATCCACCATGTGCCAGGCAAAGCTCTGACTGTTGAAAGTGAAGGTGGACTTTATGGAAGTTAATTGGGTACAGGATTACAGGATGGTTACTAAGTTGAGGACAAAACTACAGTATAATAGTCTAGGACAGTGGTCGGCAAACTCATTAGTCAACAGAGCCAAATATCAACAGTACAACAATTGAAATTTCTTTTGAGACCCAAATTTTTTAAACTTAAACTATATAGGTAGGTAAATTGTTATTAACTTAACTAGAGGCCCGGTGCACAAAAGTTTGTG
>NW_005360187.1:4477247-4483224 GCF_000412655.1 Myotis brandtii | reverse complement strand
GGGGACAATTTGCATATTAGCCTTTTATTATATAGGATTACATAGGATGTGGCAAAAGAGGCTTTGCAGGTGTAGTTAAGTTGAGGATCTTCAGATGGGGAGAGTATCCTGGATTATCCAGGTGGGACCAATATAATCACAAGAGTTCTTATAAGACGGTGGTTCTCAACCTTGGCTGCACATTAGAATCACCTGGGAGTCTTTTTAAAATCCTGATTTCTGGGCCTCATCCTCCGGAAATTCTGTTTCTTTGTTATGGGGTAAGGCCACAACATTAGTAACAAAGAAACAGAATTTCCGGAGGATGAGGCCCAGAAATCAGGATTTTAAAAAGATTCCCAGGTGATTCTAATGTGCAGCCAAGGTTGAGAACCACTGATATAGAGGGATGGGGTAATTCTCTGGTCATTTTCACCTTCAAAGAATGTCACCAGAGAGGGACCAGGACTTAGGCAGGTCTGCCCAGCATGGTCTGCAATGTGTAAACAATTTGCTTCTAAGTGTCCTTAGTTAGGAAAGATAAGATATTGTGATTTATTAGTTGGCTTGGTGTTTGTCAATCTGTTTCAGTTTCCCCATTCCACTTGCCAAGGAATTTCTTAGCTTCTTGCTAATCTGCCTCAAATCCACTCGGCCTCTCCCTTCCTGACTTAGCCTCTGGGGAACCTCAGGCTCTTGCAGGCCACCCTGGGCTCCATGAGCACAGTGAACACCATAGCACCAGACTGGTGATGGCGGCAAAGAGTGCTTAGTACATTCCGCCATTGTCCACCCAAGTCCAAAGTATGTATGGCCATCCCCCCCATTCCCACCCCCACCCCCAGTGAATCAAGTCTGTCTCTCTTGCTTACTCTTCTTTGTGGGTGAGCCATAAGAGAGATAAGTGGAGGTCAAGGGCAAAAGCATTCTGTTAGTGAGCGATTGGGTCAGAACAAAAGGCCTGGTTCCTTTCAAGTCCTGCAGAGGCTCTGTCCTAAAATCCCATTTGGCTCCTCATTATATCCCAGGCCCTGCTTCCGGGAGGAGGTCATTATTTCAGCCTGTAATCCCACATAAAGGCTTCCCATTTTTCAGTTACATAAAGTAATATAACACACATCTCAGCATCAGACATCAGGATTAACACCGACAAGGCTTGTGTTAAAATGCTCTCCCAGGCAGCATCTCCAAAGTGAATAGAATCGTTAACATGCCTGCACAATGATTCTTGCTTCATGGGGAGAAGGATTTATGTTTAAATACTATTAACATTTTAACTCTGGCAGCCATGGTTTAAAAGAATTATATTTTAATATAAGATTAAATATATTTCTGTAATAATACTTACCCCACATTATTAATTTTTTATGCTTTTAATTTTGATAACCCAACTAACCAGTTTGGAGAATGTCATTTTTCCTTGGTATCTTTTTTTTTTAAATGAAATTATACTATTAAGATGAAGTGCACAGTTTTGAAATGGGGAACTGTCTCTTTGAATTAAAGTGTAGGGGTCAGAATGGGCAGTTTTCCGTTTAAGCTGAACATCGACATTAATTAGCAGTGATAGTTATAGAAGTACAACTAGTCATGAGCCTGCAGCTCTGACCCCCTGGTCAGTGGCGGCCGTGATGGTGCAGGAATTGCTCTGGAAATTATGAGGATGGAAGAATTAGGCCTCCCTTCTAAACGGACAGCATGTAGGATGTTTCTTTTTCTGTGTTACAGGATTTTGGAAGGGCCTCTGTGGGCAGAAGAGGTTAAGCCCCAGTTTGCCCTCTGTCTCTCTGCGTATAGACAAGCAATGCTTGTTGGAGGATTCCCTTATGTGCAGAGAGGACAATGCATGCGTGAGGGTGTGGTATGCACAGTAATTCATGAAAGCAGAGAATTGGCAAGTCCTTTTAATCTACTCAGGGCCACTGAATATAGAGAGGGCAGCAGTTTGTGCCTTGTGTCAGTCAGAATGGAATGGGTATGGCTCAGTAACAAACAGCCCCACTCTTTGAACAACACAAGTGTATTTCTACCTTATGCCACAAGTCTTTTGTGGATTAGTTGGGTACTCTGTCATATATCATTATTTTAAAATATATTTTATTGATTTTTTACAGAGAGGAAGGGAGAGGGATAGAGAGTTAGAAACATCGATGAGAGAGAAACATCGATCAGCTGCCTCCTGCACACCTCCTACTGGGGTTGTGCCTGCAACCAAGGTACATGCCCTTGACCAGAATCAAACCTGGGACCTTTCATTCCGCAGGCTGACGCTCTATCCACTGAGTCAAACCGGTTAGGGCCATATATCATTTTTATTTTAGGGAATCAGGCTGATCAGTATTCTCCCTTCTGGGATATTACTGGTTACTGTGGCATGGGGAAAGGAAACTGGTAAATTGTTCACTAACTCTTAAAGACCTCTACTTAGAAGTGGCTCACTTCTGGTTTCATTCATTGGCCACAGTGAACCACATGCCACACCTAATTTTGTGGGAGCAAGGAAGGATGATGCTATGACTCATAGGAGGAAGGAAAACCAGAAGTATCAGAATGCAGCTCTTATGACTACCACAGGCACCCTGCTGATGGGTGAGCAGGGGCTGAATCCCTTTTGATACACAGTGAGCCCTGGCTCAGGGCTTTATCTGTCTGAGAAAGAAACACCTTTTTCTAATTTACAAAATGTTGTCTCACAGGCAGTTCAGGCCCTCAGCTATTTTGCCTAATGGATGATGATAATAACCTTCATTTATTAATTCGTTCTTGCATTCAGAAGTAGTGATCGAGTCCCTACTATGTGTTAGACATGAAATAGAGTTGTGAAGAAGCAGACATGGTGTCTGCCCCATTGAGTTTATGGGCTCTCAGGGAAGACAGATAATGAAGAAGAAATAATTAAAATGTGATGGATGCTGAGGTAAGGAAATGTGGGGTGCCATGGGAATCATATGACAGCAAATAAGTAATACCTGCAGGCATTCTTTCTTCTTCTACAGCATCTTGACTTTCCCCTTCAGAGCCAACCAAAAGTTTTGAGTCTGTTAAACCGATAATTAGACCAAGACACAGATGATTTAGAAGACGTTGCCTTGCAGACACTGATGAGCACTGGAGGAGTCTCAGCACTCACATACATCTCAAAGCAAGTCTTAAAATGGCCATGGTGGTCTGTCTGATGCTCATTAAGACTTTACCCTGGGGTGATTTTTTTTTTGGGGGGGGGTGAGGGATGGCGGGAGGAAGGGAGGGAGCAATCACGGATGTCTGCATTGGCTTAGAATCAACATTTCCCCATTAAAGGACCCTGTAGCAGATGCTCTGGGTGTACTGCCCGTACTACGTTGGACAGTGACCATCCCATTACACTGATCCTGGGTTTCCATCTGTAAAACCATGGCATTCTGGCTGAGGGCTCTCTGGTCACTGGGGCCCACTGTGCCTGTGCGCAGTGCAAATAGACTGGAAGGGCGAGACATTTAATTCTCCACCTCGTGGTAGCAGTCATCAGCCCTGGTGGACGTGGGGGATAAGCATCCAGCTTCCCTTGCTCCTTCGGTGGTGGAATAACTCTGAAACAGGTCTCCCCTGCCTCCCAGCAGGGTTACGTCCCTCTCACTCCCAGTGGCGATCTGCTTGATAACACACACTTGGAGGATGGAGTCTCCCAGTCTCACTTCCCTACTTCCCTGCTTTGCTTTCTGGGACCACCTTCCAAACCAATGACTCAGTCTTGTGTTGAGAATTGGTGCAGAGGAACCCAGCCTCCAGCAGGCAATCCGTGGATGGCAAAAAAAAATCAGCAATCCGCAGAGTCAGGGCCTCTGGGAGCAATCACGGATGTCTGCATTGGCTTAGAATCAACATTTTCCCATTAAAGGACCCTGTAGCAGATGCTCTTGGTGTACTGCCCGTACTACCTTGGACAGTGACCATCCCATTACACTGACCCTGGGTTTCCATCTGTAAAACCATGGCATTCTGGCTGAGGGCTCTCTGGTCACTGGGGCCCACTGTGCCTGTGCGCAGTGCAAATAGACTGGAAGGGCGGGCAAGACATTTAATTCTCCTCCCTGTGGTAGCAGGCATCAGCCCTGGTGGACGTGGGGGATAAGCATCCAGCTTCCCTTGCTCCTTCGGTGGTGGAATAACTCTGAAACAGGTCTCCCCTGCCTCCCAGCAGGGTTACGTCCCTCTCACTCCCAGTGGCGATCTGCTTGATAACACACACTTGGAGGATGGAGTCTCCCAGTCTCACTTCCCTACTTCCCTGCTTTGCTTTCTGGGACCACCTTCCAAACCAATGACTCAGTCTTGTGTTGAGAATTGGTGCAGAGGAACCCAGCCTCCAGCAGGCAATCCGTGGATGGCAAAAAAAAATCAGCAATCCGCAGAGTCAGGGCCTCTGACTTTTCTCTCTGCTCCCCTACACGTGGGATGCTAAGAAGAAGGATGATTTTTGTCCTGGGCAAGGCAGAGGAATGGCCAGTGAGTCCTGCTGGGCGCCCCGAGGTCCTTACAGGCTGATTACTGCTCTGATCTCGCCTTTGAAAACACAGCTCTCTGCTCATTAGTCATTGTGTGCAGCTGGCAGGGTGCACTCCAGCACCAATTGCAGTTTTTTTCCAGACGTATTTTGTGATAATTTGGCATTTTTGTGTTCATATTCAGCATGACTAAGGCCAATTATATCGCCAAGTCCTTTGGAGAAAAGCACTTGAAAGCAGAACTAAGGCCATAGGAAATGTATTTGGCTGTTTCGTTCTTTTTCTTCTGAATAGCATGTTCCATGTTTTTCTAGTTCATAATCCCTCCCTTAACTGCATCATCTACTATTTGACTGTTGGCATAAAAATATACTGATTAGAGAATGAGTTGTGGGCCCAATTTGTGGAAATAGACGTCTTGCCCTTTAAGGAAATTCCTGTGGTGCTGTTTGGAAAAGGCGATGAATGCAGTTTTCAGTGGGTATCTGCATAAATCATGGCTGATTTGCAATTTATCACCTTCCCTTCCTTGCTCGGAGGGTATGTTTTTAGGGATGTGATTATTGGGCAGACGTGCTAACAGTGATGGGGGAAATTTTCAGAAAATGTATCCAAACTGCAAGTTTCTACATTTTCAGAATTAGCACCTTGAAAGTGCGCTCTTTCCATCTCTCCAGCGCTACTTCCCTAAGTGGTGTCTGAACACGAAAGTTTTCCTGTGGATCTGTGCACAGGTGACCTTGGCCTCGTACTTCAGGGCAGATGGCAATAGAAGGAAGTGTTGCCGGCGCTGTGTGCTCAGCAGCCCGTCCATCCCCCATCAGCATCACTGGTGGTCCTCCTCACCCACTAGCTGTGTGTTTGGTTTTGGCATCCAGCTTTGCCGCTGAGTGGATCACACTGCGTTTTAGCCACCTGTGAAATAGACCCCAATCCCCACCAGGCTTCCTTACCTCCACGTGCTTGTGTGTCCTCCACCTTCCACCAGGACCCGGTGCCACATTCTGCGAAGCCTTCTCCATCCCAGACCCCTCCCTGAGCCCCTCCTTTCCAAGCCAAGGTGGAAGACAGCCGACTATGGTGGAATCACGATGAATTTGGGTCCTACAATGGGTGCCAAATCTTGGCTGTGCTGCTTACTTACTGGGGGACCTGATCTGTTATTGAACCCCCATGCCTTATAGTTTCTGTATCTGATTCCCACCTCCTGAGAGCGCTTTGAGGGATGAATGGGACCATGGATAGAAAGGGCTGGCTTGTTCAGGGCGGGAGCTCGAGGAATCAGAAGGATCTCTTCCATCCCATCTTCTCAGTGGGTTCTGCCAGGCCTGGCAGCTGGGTCTCACTTTCCCTGGCCATGCAGTAGAACGTTTATGTATATGTTTTCTCTCACTTTTCATATGAAACTTACATGCACCTGTGAAGGCGGGGCTGCCCTGAGCTCCTGCAGGCCCTGTCCTCCCATGAGCCTCGCCCTTGTTGAATCAAACCAACAGACGAGGTAACAAATGCGC
>NW_005360187.1:4465389-4475641 GCF_000412655.1 Myotis brandtii | reverse complement strand
CTGACGTTTGTAGGCAAATTAGCTATAATTTCGCGCTGAAGTTGCTAGAGGGCCAGACCATTATAAATAGAGAAGCAGGTTGTTTACCACGACAGTAGAAATGATTTTTTCCCTGAAGATATGGGTAAACAACGCGATTTAACAGCCTTTGAATGTACACACACACACACACACACACGCCTTTATTATCATAACTTTGTATATGAGTATGCGTGTACATATACTCCCTGCCATGAGTTTGTACCAATTCACTTCTAACTCTTTTCCCTTTTCCATGTTTATATCAATACCTCCTCAGATAGTGAGAAACTACCTTCTATTATCTTAGATATATTTTCTCAATATAAGCAACCTCCTCAATGACCTGTGACCCTTCCTGCCTACCACCTCTGCACTTACCCTCTCTCCCCTCCCCCTCAGACACTGCACACACCACTCTCCCCACTGCTACGTGCCATCCCCTCCCCACACTGCCCTCCGTCTGCAGCGACTGCATGCTGCCATCACCACACACCACCTCAAGATGCTCCTCCCTCTCTCCACTGCCTCCTCTGATGCCATCTTTCTCTCCAGGAGGGAGGGAGAAGGGAGGGTGGAAAGTAAGGGAAGATCATGCCTGTTTGCTGATGGATGGGTTTGGGGGACTCCCTTATGCCTTTCACAATACTTTGGCATCTGTGTTGTTTGATCAAATATTTTTTTTTCGCCATCCACTGACTGCCCTTTAGTCTCCCAGCATTACCTACCCCTCTTTAAGGTTCTGTCTGAGTGCCGTTGAAAACAGAAGTCATTTAATAATATTCAGCTGAGCCAACTGGACCTGCAGCTCCGAGCCTGGAGAAACGGGGAGTGCTGGCTGGTGAGGGCAGTGTGGCAGGGCACAGGCAGGTGTTACCTGGAGGGTCAGCTGCAACTCTTTCCGTATCCAAGCTTGTTCAGTGCCCTCTTTCACCTTCTTGTTTCTCTACCAAAGCGCTTTACACATATGATAACACTCACAGTTTCTAGTATCGCTGTGGACATTAAAGGAAAGAAATACATTCTTGTTGGTCTCCTTTCCAATGTCCCAGCAGTATGCAAGCATAAAGTCCCTCCTCAGGTAGAAGAAAATGACCCTGCGCAGCACAGTGAGAAATGATGTCATGTGTCATCTTTAATGGAGGTGGTGTTTTCCACGCTCAGAGGGCGAATTGATTCTTGAATCTGTGTTAGTTTGCTGTGTCTAATCAATAGGCAAGCTTCCCCGGGGGAAGGCAAGAGTGGAAACTGTATCTGCCCCCTGATTGTTGAGCCAACAGGTCCTCAGGCCTCATACACGTCCTGCTAGTCACCTTTCCCCCACCTGAGAACTCTCCTTCATTTCCCTAGATTGCTTGTTTGTGTAAATAATCTCTTCCGAGGAAAATATGAAATGGATTATTGGCAACGTCATTAATAACCGTAATGGAATAAAGCCACAAGCCCTGCCTAAGGTAAATTATCATCAATCTTATATGGCAGAAACCTAGCAGAGAGTTCCAGGTGGGCAGGGAAGTGGCCAGAAGGTTTAAAAGAAAAAAAAAATTCTTCGAAATGAGCCAGTCCGAGAAAGACAACTTTCACATGATCTCACTCCGATGTGGAATCTAATGAATAGAATAAACTGATGAACAAAACAGATCCAGGGACATAGATGCATGGAACAGACTGTCGAATCGCAGAGGGAAGGCCGGGATGGCTGGGTGGGTGCAAAAAAAATATTCTTCTGACCTAGAATTTGTGGCAGAAGCAGAGGGAGCTGCCGGGACACATCTGATCTCATTAACGCTCAAGGTTCCCAGGCAGGGATGGAGAAATGGCAGCGTGTCGCTCACCCCTGCCCTCTGAAGCCTTTCCATGAGAAATGCTGCAATTTAATCTCGCCTGTCACAGATCAAACCCCACCCTGAAAACCACCTTCCCCCAAAAGGTGAAACATTTCAGGATTCATGGGAGGAACCAGAGTGCCGCTCAGAGGAAGCACTGTGTCCCCCAGGCAGCTACTGAAATCGCCTCCAAATGGGACGTGCCCACTGTGCCCCAGTGTTCACGCTGCACGTGGTGGTTACATTGGCTCTGCTCTGTATGAGGCCTGTGACTTTCGGCAAATTGTCGCAATTCTTCTTGACTCAATTACGTTATTCCTCAAGTCAGTGGTTCTCAACCTTCCTAATGCCGCGACCCTTTAATACAGTTCCTCATGTTGTGGTAACCCCCAACCATAAAATTATTTTCCTTGCTACTTCATCACTGTAATTTTGCTACTGTTATGAATCGTAATGTAAATATCTGATATGCAGGATGTATTTTCGTTGTTACAAATTGAACATAATTAAAGCATAGTGATTAATCACAAAAACAATATGTAATTATATATGTTTTCCGATGGTCTTAGGTGACCCCTGTGAAAGGGTTGTTCGACCCCCAAAGGGGTCGCGACCCATAGGTTGAGAACCGCTGCCTTAAGTGGTGATGTACTCTCTCTCAGGGAGTCACTCACCTCAGAGCATTAAAGAAGAGGTGGATTTTCGTTTTTGTGTTTTTTTGTGTGTGTTTTTTTAATTCTTGGCCAAGCACTTGATAAATAGTAGCTATGACTTATTATTGCTTATTGGTACTTCCAGATACTGACCTAAGGGCTTTCTATTAGTTACCTCATTAATTCTTACAGAATTAGAGGGTTGTTACGAAGCACCATTTTTCAGAGAAGGAGACATAAGTTTTAGCTCAGATAATACCCCTGCATCGTTCAGGTAGGAAAATGGTAGATTCCAAAGCTAATGTAATCTTTCTATGAAGTCAGGCTGCTACTTGTGGATTGAAAAGAAATTTTCTTATGGAAAACAATTGAGTACACTGCTTAGAAGAACAGCATGTATCTATATTTATGAGTGAAATATGTCTGTACTTTTCCTCTTGAAATGTTGTTGTCTGGCGTTGGTAAAAGGGTTACACACACTGCTTAGAAGAACAGCATGTATCTATATTTATGACTGAAATATGTCTGTACTTTTCCTCTTGAAATGTTGTCTGGCGTTGGTAAAAGGGTTACAGTGACCTGATGCAATCAGTGGGGAATGAGCCCTGCTTTTCTATCATCTGGAAGAGTTAGCATGAAATTGAAAGCGGGGGAAATGCCTGTACCATCATCTGGCGTGATGTTCTCTTTGAAGAAATATTTTTAACTGCTCCTTCCATGTCTTTAATAGTCACAGGGTTCTCTAAGCTTCCATTATTTTTATGCCCATCCTGTTAAATTACACATTTCTAGGCATTTGTTCATTTCATCTAAAATTTAAAAATGACTTATAGTTATCGATTGCAGTCATTTATCTTATTTTAGCTGTATTTATGTCCACCTTTTCATTGAAAATACTTTTCTCCCCTCATCTTTTGATCAGTCTTGTCAAAGGTGTATATCTGTTTTGAATTTGATCAGAGAACCAACTTTTGACTTTTCGATCTTCTCCAGCAAATATTTGTTTTCCTATTTTATAAGTCTTTGTTATGGGTTTTCTTTTGTTAATATGGACTTACTTTGCTCATTTTTATGTACTTAAGTTTGACATCGTTTGTTAATTTTGAGGCTGTTTTCTAATGTAAGTTCAGATTTTAATATGTAGTGTTTCATTCTTCAGTTGTATCTTTTAATTTCTTATTAATGAAATATTAAATGGAGAAAAAATAAGCCAACAAAGCTCATATAAGATTGAGTAAGGATGTCATCCTTTTCATAAAGTTAAAAATAGCTTATGTTATAAAGCATTTTAGGAACAATTATAGATGGCATGTTTCGAGTGAATGTATCTCCCCTAAATTCGTTTGCTGAAGCACTAACTGCCAATGTGATGATGTTTGGAGGTGAGGCCTTTGGTAATTAGGTTTAGATGGGGTCCTGAGGATGGTGCCTCATGATGGGATTAGTGCTGTTATGGGGAGAGGGAGAGAGAGAAATCTCTCACTCATTCTACTGCATGAACCAGTGAGAAGGCAGCAGTGTGTCAGCCAGCAAGGGGCTCTCACAGAACTGAGCTATACCAGGACTCTGACCTTGGACTTCCATTCTCCAGAACTGGGAGAGAATAGGTGTCTGTCGGTTGAGCCATTTAGCATATGGCTTCTGTGACAGCAGCCTGAGCAGACCAGGACAAGGACACAAAACTAACAAAGGAAGCATGAGCCTGGAACTTAAGGTGATGGTTACTTTGAGTGGGAGAGATACAGAGATAAAATGGGGGAGGTGCAGATGGATAGAGGAAGGTAGTTGTCAGGGTCATAGCTTTTGTTTTCTATGTGAGTCCTCACAAGGGCCCCTGCAAGTGAAAACATTATTTACTGTCACGGTTGTTATTGGATCCAAGTACTGAGCTCAATCAATGGTTCAAGTACTGATCAGTGGGTAAAGCTGCTTTCGAGGCCACAACTGGGATCATGGATGTGAGCTCTGAAAAGGCAAACGCAAGTCTCTTGAATACCAGGTCTACAGTTGCATGAGGTAGAGAGCTCCCTGTCAGTGCAAGGGTTCTAGCAGAGACCGTTGGCCCCGTCCAGGGAAGGGCTGTTGGATAAAAGACCTAGCTGTCTGAGCTCCCTGGACACCTTGGATTTGGTGTCAAATGCCTCAGAGCAGTCAGGCTGCTGCTCCCTGCTCACTTTATATGAGTGTTATTTAGGGAGGGAGCCTTGTATAGTAATGATACAGGCTTTGGAGTAGCCTGGGCCTGGGTTCAAATCCACGCTCTCCCACTTACCAACTTCGTGCCCTGTGATGGCTGGTTCTCTGCCCTGAGCCCTCAGTTTCTGAGTCTGAAAATCACAAGATTGCTGTGAGGGTGATGGAGTACGCCCTGACTGTACTTGGACTCGCAGAAAGGGCTCAGTGGTATTGGAGAGAAGGATGCCAGGTCTGTGGTATGGATGATGCCAGTACCTGCATTGCCTTTCAGGAGGCAGAGGGATGGCCTAGTTGATGAGTGGGATGCGAAGCAAAAATTCACGGGAAAACTTGACCCCTTCGCCTTCCTCTCCCTGCTCTCTAGCCCTTGAAATATGCAGGTACCAGAGGAGTTTCCTCCACTGAGCTTCAATTATTCAGCAGACGTATTTGTGTTCAGTGACACATGTGGCAGATAGAAATCCATGGGCTCTTTGCCCCGAATGCTGCTGGGCAAGTTATACAACAGGGACCCTTTAAAGCGTCAACGTTGAGGAGCAGAAATTGATTTCCCTCGCAGCCTCTTCTCGCCCACTCCCGGCTTCTCGGGATTTCCTTGCAGCTCAGGGCTAATGACTTTTGATACCGATCGATGCGAAGCTAATTAATTTACTTCACAGTTTTCATGTACTCGAACTACCCAACGGTTCAAATGATCTGTTGTGGTTGGGATTTGGGGGGCTTGGGAGTCTGTTCTTTGCCTTTCCTTTTCCAGGGGCTAATTAGCTCCGACGACTTTATCTGTTGGTGGGATTTGCGTGGTGGCAGGAGTGTGTGCAGGGAAGGAACACTGGGTTCCATGACTTCTGTGTCCTCAGGACGATTGGAGACATGGTAGTCTGAATGAGTGATTGTATTTTGACACTGTATGGAAATGAGGTAGTTAATTTTAACCGTCTCTGGCAAGTTCCAACATAGCATGAGAGGAGCGGTCTCTCTCTTTGTCTCACACACCCACATACTAGAACCTGATGCAAAGAAAAGCATGTCCATGGAATTATTCTCCATCTGGAAACTATAAATTCTTTGTTCTCCAACTGAAATTCATGTGTGATTGGCGGAAGCTACTCAGTGTAACCTTTTTTTAATTAAAAGACTTAGAGAGAGAACTAATATCCTCCTACTAGGCGGATCTTATCTCTGTCCAAGCTGAGACTCAGGCAGTGTGTATTAAAACAAGATTAAGGTGTAAATTAGAATCAGTTCTACAGATACGTGTGACTACTCTTTGTCTCTTAATTGGAAGAGTCCTACTGGTTTATTTAACAAAGAACCCCAAAGCAATGTCTGATTTTTATGTTGTCAGAAGCTTGTGGAAACTTGAAACTTGTGGTTTGTATATAATACCTCCCTGAAGAAACTAGCATAACAATGAATGTAAAATCATTAGGGGTCACGGTAAATACCAGTGGGAATAGCAGCTTTTAATGGTGATACTTTGTACAGTTTGGGATGAGACTCTCGTCTATTGAGAAAATAAATGCATTGAATATACCTGATTTGGTGAAAGGAACTACTCCACAGTGTAGAGATAACTGGGAATAATGTTAATGGAATGGGCTTGGAGTTAGCCAGACCCGCTTGGAACCCCAGGTCTAGCACGTGTGAGCTGTTTAACTTCGGGTGGGTTACATGGCCTGTCAAAGTCATCTTCCTTACCTGTCAAATGTGGCTAGAAATAGGTTCCGTGTGCATAGAGGTTGTAAGATTCAAGTACAATAATGTACATACAATACTTAGTATAAGAACTGGCATGTAAGGATTGTTCTGTAAATTGCTACCTCTAATCTTCATGATTCATATTAAATATATTTTAACTGACATTCAACTAGTAGCTAATGAGTCATGAAAGTTTTGGTAAACTAATAATTACTAAGCTATTACTGTGTTTTTGTTTTAATCTTCACCTGAGGACATGCAGAGAGAGAGAGAGAGATATCAATTACCCTCCATACATACTCCAACCAGGGATCGAACCCACAACCCAGACATGCACCCTGACCAGGAATCGAACTGGCAACATTTCGATGCACTGAGCAATGCTCAACCAACTGAGCCGCTCCAGCAGGCTGAGCTGTCCTTGTTTTTGAGCTATGAGAATTACAACCACTTTCACCACTGCCATCGTTGCCAACTTAGAGTCTACATGTGAGAACTCACATCAGCGGATTGTCTGGGCTCAGCCCGGCTGCTCTTGTTCTAGGAAGAGCCACCCGGTGCTGCATCGGAATATCACAGTTCATCTTTAGCCTGGATGGAGAAGACCCCACTCCTGTGGCTAATGTTTGGTTGGCCAGCCCTTGTGAATGAATGCGGGGGGAAGGCTATCATAAGTAGGAAACGCTTTGGCAGTAACCCGGGTCATTCTCATGAAGGGGAGCTGTGGTGGGGTCAGGATGGATTAGAGCATAAATTGGCCCTCACGCTGTCATGATGGCCACCTCCATCTCTCTTACATGATGCTCTTTGTTGTCTCACCACCACATTTACGAGTGCAGGAAGGCCCTTGCTTATGGCCCGTCACACCTCCAAGGTGCCTTTCCTCAGACATGTGTGAGTCCTTCCGTCATTGCCCCGAGTGTCCGGGTGTCGAGTGGTGAGTGTGGGAGCTGAGCAGAGAGGTGACTCATTTTTAATGAATATTTTAAACAAAGTTTCTTGTTGATGGCCATGCTTCCTGTCTCTAACCTCCCTGGGTAGAGAGCCTGAGCTTGCATCGGCTCATTAACTCTAACAGTGTGGCCTTTAGCTTCTCCTCCGTGTGCGGTGCAGCAGACTTCACTTCGGCGTGTAATTTAAGAGGAGAGAGGCACCACATTTTTCACTGGAGCACTTAGGTCTTTCAGGGTTACTCTGAGCCTGAGCTTCATTTTAATGAGACGGTGCCAGAAAAAACCCCAGAAACACAGGTTGCCATTTCCTCAAAAAGAGACACCCAATGCCATTGGCCCAGTGCAGTGTTGATGAAGCTGCAGATTCTGAATGAAGGCAGACATTGATGAAGAGGTAGAGTTCCAAATCAGAAGGTGCTAGGGAATTTCCGAATTAAAACATTTCCCACTGATAATGAAAAGTGACACTTTCCTCCTGCTTAGATGCTAAGCCCCACATCTTTACTCTTACAACTTGCATGGAAATAATGAATGTTGTATGCTAAGACCTTCTCCTTCCGGGGAGCAGGGCTTCACCTTTCTAATTTTTGTTGAATTAGCTGCCGGAGTACAGGAAATTTCATGTTAGCATCTTGTCCTAGCAGCACATTAAAAAAAAAATTAGAAAACATACACCTAATTAAAATGGTATGCAAAGCCCCCCCAGCATGGCTTATCTTTAAGGTTGTGTGTACACACAGCTGTGCATGTATAATTTATTTTCAGGAACTAACATCAAAGGTAGCTTCAGTGTGCTTAGTGTATATTCTCGTCATATTGCTGAACTCTGTCCAAAATTGCATTAGGCTTTTTCCTTCTCTGGAGATATAATACATCTCTCATTCCTTGAGCTCTTCACACCATAGATCTGATCATTTCAGAATAATCCATTTTTATTTCTGAAGACAATGCTAATTGTTCTCTTAGAGAATCAGACGTTTTAGGTATTTTGCTCTGCACTGGGGAAGAACTAGCTTTGTGCTACCCAACGTGCTGGCCGTGCCATCCCCTGTACATGGCCCCCCAGGTCCATGCTGTTGAAAAGCTTACGAAGAAACGATTCTAGCAGCCGGCTCTCTCCCATGGCTGCACAGATTGGTGAGTGGGAGGCCGCCACTCAGATTGGAGTCTTGATAATTTTGCCACGATTAGATTGCAGCTTGGACACAGCTCATGTTGCACGCACCATCATTTTATCATTTTCATTTACATTTTACAATGGGAGGATCTTCTTTCTTAACAACAACTGTGCATGTCAGCTTGGATGGAATCTGCCTGCTTAGGGGTCTGAATCTGACCTTCATCTAGGAGAGCACTTTCCTGCATAGAATTTGTGTGATAACAGAATTTATTCCATTTAAGATCAGGGAATGTTTGAGCAAAGAAGATTATAAAGGCAGTGGAAAATGATGGGTGCAGCTAAGTTCTCAGGGTGAAAGTTGAAAGATGGGGACTCAGAAATGGGATCTTTGTCCCCAAATATCCAATTGCTCCTGGTAATGTAAGAACCTGCCTTTGAAGGGCTGTTTTTCTGGTGAAGTTTTTCATGGCACGTTTGCAGAGGCCCTCGGTCACTCTGAGTGCCAGCAGTTTGTATGGCATTGTTATCGGATAACAGCAAAGCCAGGCACCTTCACAAAGGCTCGTCTTCCCATTTCAGTACCTAGCTCCCCAATATCCTCCCACAAATGAGTGCTTTGGCATTTCAGAAGAAAATTAAGCGTTAACACAAAGGAATCATTTAGTATTTGGGTATCCTATATAATAAAGAGGTAATATGCAAATTAACCCTCATGCCCTCACAAGATGGCTGCCTATGACCAGGCCGGCAGGGGGGTTAGTGAGGGGTGACCAAATGATTGAACAGCAGGCTGTGTGGGGCAACCAGTTTGGCCGGGGGGTTAGTGAGGGATGACCAAAGAACTGAGCAGCAGGCTGCATGGGGTGACCAGGCTGGTGGGGGGGCCGTGAAAGGCGACCAGGCCTCCAGGGAAGGGGGGAGGCAGTAAATTTGAAGTTAGTCTCCTCAGCATATACTTATGTATGTTTTTTATTCATTCACCACTCTATGTCTTTGAATTGGAGAATTTAGTCCATTTAGGTATAAGGTAATTATTGACACATATTAACTTATGACTGCCATGTTGTTAGTGGTTTTGTGGCTGTTTATAATTAGTTTTTTCCATTCTTCTTCTTTTGCTCCCCTCCCTTATGTGATAATTTTCTGTAGTGGTATGCGTAGATTCCCTTCTCTTGATTTTTTGTGTATCTACTATAGGTTTTTGCTTTGTGGTTATCATGAGACTTACATAAAACATAACTAGAGGCCCAGTGCATGAAATTCATGCATGGGGGGGGGGTCCCCTCAGCCCAGTCTGCAACATCTCCAATCTGGGACCCCCCCCGGGATGTCCAACTACCAGTTTAGGCCCGATCCCAGGGATCGGGCCTAAACCAACAGTCGGACATCCCCAGAGGAGTCCCAGATTGGAGAGGGTGCAGACTGGGCTGAGGCCCCCCCCCCCAATGCACAAATTTTGTGCACTGGGCCTCTAGAATTTTTATAATTCCCCAGAGCTCCAACATTACATTAGAAGATATAAGTCCTACTGAAAGTGCTCAGAGATTCAGAAGCCTGTTTAAGGGTTGTGCCTCTTTTCTGTAAATATAGCTTTATCTACACTAATAAAAGAGAAACATGGTAATTAGCGTACGACCGCTACCCTTTTCATTGGCTAATCAGTGAGTATATGCAAATTAACTGTCAGCCAAGATGGCGGCCGGCAGCCAGGCACTGAAGCGAGCAGGGAGGCTTGCTTGCTGCAGACTCCAACGTTCACCGCCTCACTTGCCGGCCTCTCAGTTGCAA
>NW_005360187.1:4457363-4464726 GCF_000412655.1 Myotis brandtii | reverse complement strand
CTCTGTGTGTGACAGGGTACGGAGCCCCAACACCCCTGATGGGCCCTGCTCTGTGTGTGACAGGGTACGGAGCCCCAACACCCCTGATGGGCCCTGCTCTGTGTGTGACAGGGTACGGAGCCCCAACACCCCTGATGGGCCCTGCTCTGTGTGTGACAGGGTACGGAGCCCCAACACCCCTGATGGGCCCTGCTCTGTGTGTGACAGGGTACGGAGCCCCAACACCCCTGATGGGCCCTGCTCTGTGTGTGACAGGGGGCAGTGCCCCAACCCCCTGATCGGCCCTACCCTGAGCATGACTGAGGGTGGCATCGCAACCTCCCGATCCGCCCTGCTCTGTGCATGAGGGGGTGGCACCCCAACTCCCCAATCGGCCCTGCTCTGAGCCTGACCAGGGGCTGCACCTAGGGATTGGGCCTGCCCTCTGCCACCCAGAAGCAGGCCTAAGCCAGCAGGTCGTTATCTCAGGAGGGGTCCCAGACTGCGAGAGGGCACAGGCCGGGCTGGGGACCCCCCCCCCCCCAGTGCACAAATTTTTGTGCACCGGGCCTCTAGTTAAAATATAATCAACCCTTCCCAACTTCATAGATCCTCTGACCATCTGAAACCTATAGATCTCAGTGCAAAACCGGTCTTCCTTGTGAGCCATCCGTACTGCTTTCCATTTATTAAAAAGATCTGGTTGTAAAGGCGTGTTGGGGCTTTGGAAGTGGGTGGGCATGTGTGCACATGAGTGTGGTAGATTGGGTTCTGGAGAAGTGGCCATGAGATGGAGTCTGGGGTGCAGGCTGTTTATTAGGCATCAGGCACCTGTGAAAGGAAGGGCAGAAGCAGGACCAAGCAGAGGAGAAGGTGGAGTGTAACACAGGCCTTGCAAAGCATCACCAAACCCAGCTGGGAGCTCTGGAGTCAGTATTGTCCATGGAGGTTGTCCTGTGATGGGCTGAAATGGCAGTGCCTTTCCACGCTCTCCTGACTCAGGTGGGAGGGGCTGGCTGCCTGGGACAGGATGGCCTCTTGGGAAGCAGTTGTCTGTTGCCGAGGCCCCTTTGAAGGAGCTAATGGCTGGGCACTGCTTGCTGTCCACCTGCCTCACAGCTGGGCAGTCAGCCTTTCCTGGAAGAGGAATTTGGGTGGTGCAGATCTGAGCCTATCACATCACGCCTGTGTCCTCCTAGCCCCACCCCCCTCACCACTGAGTCCCTGAGTGACAGGATCAATTGATCCTCTTTGTCTCTATGCAGTCTTTAACCATCAAGAGAGCTATGGGCTCCTCAAAGAATGTAGCCGGCTAGTTAGAGGAAAAACTGAAATGCAGAGGTGGATACAGTCAGCCCAGTGAGACCACAGAATGGAGACATGAAGTGAGGGAACACGGTGTCTGGGTTTGTGAGAGAATGGGAATGGGAAGCAGCTTCCAGACGACATTCATGGAACCGTTGGTCTATGTGCTACATTTGTGCCCTGCTGTCTCATTGGAACCTCACAGCAACCCTTGGAGCTCAGGCCTTTCTTATCATCTCCAGTTTACAGATAAGACAGCTGAAAACGTGAATATCCTCAAGGTCCAGAGCTGTCCAGTAGAGACAGGGATAGAATCCCCAGTGGCCTTGCCCCCCCACAGTGTTAACCGTTCCCTGAGAGCTTGGCCCTTTTTAGGAACTGGGACAGTCCCTTTGAGGGCTGTAACTCTGCAGAAGACGGCAGACTAGACATCTGTGCATGTTAGAAATGTAGGGACAAGCAGTATCAGACGTGGTCCCCGCCCTCCGGGAACCCAGGAGGCGAGGCTTTTACACACACAATTATAGATACACAGCGTTGGAGTCCCCACACACGTGGAAGGCTTCAGAGGGAGGAGTAACGCCATGCAGCGAGGGGATTGGTGTCAGCTAGGGCTTTGCAACCGGGTAAAAATCATTTCTGAGCTCACTCAAGAGATGCAGGCTGCCCAGAAAAGGCACGGCCTCTTATGGCGGCTCATCGCCAACATTTAAGAATTAGATTGCACATTGATATATTGATTTCTGGTTTGTTTTTGTTTGGTAATGGGAGATCTGGCAACACAGGTACTCACTCCTGTGAGCAGGCGGTCTGTAGAAGGGACACGTTTGCCACTCGTAAAGGGCCCCTTGCAGGCATCTGAGGCGGTGACTCCATGTAAGACCTCGTCACTCTCTTATGATGACAAGATTGCACTGGGCTCTTGGGATGGAAAGGGGACCCTGCAAGACGGAGGGCATGGCTTTTCCCGAAGCTGGAGTCGGGATTTCCTCTGGCCCACTTTTACTTACCTGGAGCCGAAGGGGCATGTGGCCCCAGGG
Source organism: Myotis brandtii (assembly GCF_000412655.1). Classification (NCBI taxonomy): domain Eukaryota; kingdom Metazoa; phylum Chordata; class Mammalia; order Chiroptera; family Vespertilionidae; genus Myotis; species Myotis brandtii. The sequence goes on along the minus strand of NW_005360187.1, from coordinate 4,462,402 downwards.
TGACAGCTGGGCCCTCTTCCGACCCTTCCTGTAGCTTCTGTAGCCCCCCTAGCTGGAATCAGGGTGCTGAGAAGGGCTTTAGCTAAGAGCGAGAGGAGAGATGCAGTGGTGAAGCCGGAGGCCGGAAAACTCAGTGAAGGAAATCATCTTTAAGAGCGAGGCTAACGCCGCCTCTTCCCTGAGAGGCTTGTCACTTCAAGTCTGTAAGACCAGGCCTGACAAATATTTGGAAAATGTTCGGGCCAAAAGCATTTTGCACCAGGAGAGGACGAGACGTCCTGATAGATTTTTCCTTCCTTCATCTCTAATATCTATGATCCCCTGAATCCTGCTGAGGACACACAGATCTCAGAGGCTGTTCTCGGCCTGACATTCGGAGCGAGGAGAGGGAATGGAGCTGGCGGAGGTCTCCCCAGAAGCCTGGAGCGGGGAGAGGAAGCCACTGCTGCTCTGGGAAGTAGAGGAACCTCCTGTGGGCTTAACCTTGAAGAGAACAATTCTGAAGGAACCAGTGGGGAGCAAGGCTGCACATTTTCACTGCAAACATTTAAGTACCTATGGGGGACCCACAGACTTGGAGGTGGCTCAGGCCATGCAGCAGGCACAGAGCCTGTCTGGGGAGAGAGCACTGCTATCATAACACAGGAAAGGATGGATCTGGAGGCAGTGCTGGCAGGGCGGGGCGGGAGGGGGGGCGTCCTACCAGTGAGGCAACACCCCCTGAGCGGTGCTTTTCTTCTTCCTGTTTTTAGAATATAGCTCTTTTTTTTCTTTTTCTGTCCTAATGAAAGGTTACACTGATCCTAAATGTGCGAGAAGACTTGATTGAGGTCACGCTGATCCTAAATTGTAAGGAAACTTGATGGAGGTCACGCTGATCCTAAATGTTAAGGAAACTTGATGGAGGTCACACTGATCCTAAATGTGTAAGGAAACTTGATGGAGGTCACGCTGATCCTAAATTTTAAGGAAAATTAATTGAGGTCAAGTTGATCCTAAATGTGTAAGGAAACCCGGTGGAGATAGTGCGCGTCTGTGTGGAGCATGGAGGCCTCCCTTTGGTCCCTGACTCCTGCTTCTGAGGCACCGTCACCCAAGGAGGGCTCCCCAAGAGGCAGCCAGGAGAACTCTGGGAAGTATCTGCCCACCTTTTCTTCCCGCACCTGGTAAATTAACCAGTTATCTCCTCTCACAGGCATCTGCTTGCTCCCTCGATGTGCACTGTGTGGGAGTCCATGCTGTTCGTATTAGAAATTCTAGGCTCACAGAAAGCCCAGCTTTCCTCTGGCACCTCCTGCTGGGAAAGGCCTGGGACACTTCATGTCAAGTATCCTTGGCTAGCCTGCCTTTTCCACACTGATGCTTCATTTCGTTCACTCTGGGAGTAGCTGATTTGTGGGAACCACTTCATGCCTGTAATTGCATTAGAATATTGACCAGTTTCCCCTCAATTTCAGGAGCTATGGAGGCCAGGAAAGGGGCAACAGTTACTTCTGTGTCTTCGCAGTCATTTCTCAGCCACTGAGGCACAGAAAGGCTTGCCTCCTATAACCTACCTCCACCTCATTGTGGTAGGTTGTAGTTTCCCCCCAACTATTTGTTCTTGTTCTAAGAGGATTATACACTTTACCTGTGACTTCCCACCCTATTGTCAGGAGTGGCCATGTGACTTCCTCTGGCCAATGGGATGCAAGTTGATGTGAAATATTGGTATCCAAATAGAAGCTAAAAATGCAACTGCAAGGCTGAACTCAACCCTTTGCACTTTGGTTCTCTGCAGTGAGAACAGCAGGGCCAAGAGGGGGGCGTCCCCTTGAGCCTGGGTCATAGAGCAGAGCCAAGCAGAGCCACTGCTACCCACAGACTTGTGAGCAGGAAATGAGTACCTGCTTATCTGGGGTTTCCTTGTTACTGCAATCAAGGCTAATGCACAAGCTATTCAGCAGCAAGAGCTCTGTGTCCACACAATAGCCAAAGTGACAGACGGAAGAAAGGAGGCAGCACAGTGGAGTCACTATTTCTCAAACCAATTTATGTTTTCGTGATATCTTTTTAAAAATATCATTTTCTTGATTTCAGGGTAAGAAATAGAAACATCAATGATGAGAGAGAATCATTGACCTGCTGCCTCCTGCAGGCCCCACACTGGGGATCGAGCTCGCAACCCTGACTGGGAATGGAACACTGACCTCCTGGTTCATAGGTTGACGCTCAATCACTGAGCCACACTGGCCAGGCTGAGTGATACCTTGTAGTTAAGCTTTCCCTGTACCACCCTGCTCTCTGGCGGGGTTTTGTTTGTTTGTTTTGTTTTGCATAATCTTCTAGCCCCCTCCCACCTGAACTTGTCTGGATACAGGTTACTTCTGAGCAGAATCGCCCATTACCCTGACTCTCTAGCTTATTGGGGAGGCTCTGCTCTGTATAAACAGTCCCATGGCGTGGGGCTTTGCCAGCGTAGGGACAGCTAGTGGCCGTGTCTGTGTCTGGGTACGTGCAGGAGAGCGGGGCAGGGAGATAAGGGCACAAGCTCCAGAGTCACACTGCCTGGCTCCTCTTCTGGCTTCATTACTTCTTTGATGTGGACAAGCTTCTTAACCTAAGTCTCGATGTCTTCATTTGTCACAAGGAGATAATAATAGTCTAAATAGTCGCCCTGAGAATGCAGTGAAATGATCCACATAAGGCACTTAAAAGGGTGCCGAGCCCATGGTAAGAACTTAGTGATTATTATTCCTATCATCATCATCATCATCACCACCACCACCGCCGCCGCCAGCCATCAGAGATAATGAGGATGGTCATTATGCTAATAATGGGTCACTGATACTTCATATTAGTAACTTGAATGGTTAACAATTACTGAATGCCTTCTCTGTGCCAGGCATGCTTCTGAGCTCTTCTTAAGCTCATCTTCACAAGACCTGGAGATGGGTAGGATTGTAACCCCCCACCCCCACCCCCATTATATAGATGAAGAAACGAAGGTTCATAGAGGTTAAGAGCTTGCCAGGGTCAGGTAATTAGGAAGAGGCAGGGTAGGCCTTTCCAGCGAAGTAGGCTGGCTACAGAGCCCATGCTCTTAACATGACACACCAGGCTTCTTGCAATAACACAATTGCAGCTTCTCTTCGGGGCCAGAGTGACCACACAGGTTATAAATCAGTGGTTATCAACCTTCCTAATGCCGCGACCCTTTAATACAGTTCCTTATGTTGTGGTGACCCCCAATTTCATTGTTACAACTTAAACATAATTAAAGCATAGTGATTAATCACAAAAACAATATGTAATTATATATGTGTTTTCCAATGGTCTTAGGTGACCCCTGTGAAAGGGTCGTTCGATCCCCAAAGGGGTCGCGACCCACAGGTTGAGAACCGCTGTTTTATAAATGCTCAGAGCCCCATCCTGCCTCATCCTGTGCAGCTGTGGGAAGCAGGCAGGCTGTTGTGAGAGCAGCAGCCTTGAGTCCACATTGTGTACGGATCACTGGCAAACCAGTGACCCAATTATAAAGGTTGGCTGCTGTGCCCGGCTGGAGCCTCCTGCACATCTCTTTGAGGGCCAGTGGAATTCCTTTGCAAAAGGCCCCACTCAGGTCTGCTGGGCGGCTGTCTGTGCCGTGCTTGACCTGGTCCACAGATAATGAGGGAATTTACATCTGCAGAATTAGGATGCTGCCTTTAGGATTTAGACTACAGAATAGCAGGGGAGTTGGAATATTTTCTTATAATGATTCATTTTAGGCCTGTTGAACAAAAGTGCACACTGCACAGTCCTGGAGATTTTTCAACAACTTTTGATTGCTTTTTGAGTCGCAATGTAACATGTTCAGTAAACGGTTTTGACATGGCACTTTTCAGATTCCCTAAATAAGGACCCAGTTATGCACCTGCTTAGCATTAAGGATATCTCCAAATAGCTGAAACTATTTCTATGGAAGTCATATATTTATTCCCAGCTTTTACCCCAAATGAAAAATTTCTAGAATCTTCTTTTCACTTTGAAATGTGGATTAATTACTTAATTGGTTGTCTCAAGTTCCTCCCCTACAACAATAAGTGTGGACTAGCATTTGTGTCCAGTGTGGCCCTTCTGGTTCCTTTGATGGCCTTAGTAGTTGATGTGGATCATGAGGTGTTCTGGGCAATACCTTCCCGCGTTTCAGTAGCTTCGAACATTAGTCTGTTTCCCACGCACACCGACTGTGCTGAGGGCCTGCTGGCTCTCCCCCAACATCTGGACATGTAGCCTCCCAGGCACCAAGGCAGAGACAGAAGGAGCTGGAGAGTCAGGCGCTGGCTCTCACATTCTTTGTTCCCTAATGTAGCGTTTCACTCAGAGCCCATTGGCCAGAACAGGTCAGTGTGGGCTCCTTATCTACAAGGGACTTGGACGGGCAATCAAGCACCCAGATATTTATGGAGCAGTAATCAATTCCACTCTCCAAGGGTAGTGAAGGCTATCGGAATGTGCATGCTCTAAGTGCCATGTCTAAGGCATCATGGGAGGGAGGAGGCGTGGACCCTCCTGGCTGAGGCGGACATGTTTTTTCCTACATGTCTTATTGTGAAGTTTAAGGGCTCCCTGGTCTCTCACAACTCCTGCTGTGGAGTGTAGAGACCCATGAACATTGAGAATCCCTAGAGAAATCACACATTTAACCTCCACTGCCTAAGATCCTGAATTGTGAATGTAAATCCTAGTTAGGTCCACATACATTCATACACAACAAGGATACACTTTTAGAGGCCAAGACACTAGAATGACACACCTTTAGTTTTGCAGAGGTTGCCTCAGTCACCTATTTCTTGCTGTCCAATGGGTACCATATACATATTAAGGAAACATAATACTGCATATATTTTTCATCTGTTTTTCCTTTTGTGGTTGTTTCTTCACAGGCTTTGTGATTAAACTAGAGACTCTTTGAAACAATTAAGATTCTCTTTCTTTACTGGAAAGTTTATTTACATAACTCCAAATAATTTCCTTGAGTAAATTTGACTTCCTTATTAATGAGATGACTAGGTGAC
>NW_005360187.1:4413814-4457351 GCF_000412655.1 Myotis brandtii | reverse complement strand
TTGGTTTAAAAAACACACACACACAAATCTCTACACCTTAAAAGTGCAAAACTTAATATACTGCTCACTTTTAAAGAATCATATAGTGTTAGAAAGAGATCCCCCATAAATCTACCTTAACCAAGGATATGACATAGTTGAAATATTGTTTTTCTTTAAGTGGTGAATTAATTTTCTTGGCTCATAGACTTAATGGAATTTGGCCCAAGAAGTCAGGCAAGTGCTTGGTGATGTCTATGGGAACACGTCACATCTAGCTATTCGTATGGGAACTTTGCATCTCTCCTTAAAAAGATGTTCACTTCAACTAACCACCCTTTATCATCTGCAGGCACATATACTTGGCAGGATAGCTTTGCTGCGGAGCGTAAAGAAAGTTGTCAGTGACTAAGAGACACATCAAATGTTCTCTGAGAGTTGTAGCAGAAAACCAGAACCACATTGATTTCTTAGAAGCTACTGAAGCAACACTATAACTTTGATTCTAGATTTTCCTCCTTATTAGGGTACATGCCAAGGGGAAAATCTCTTCAATCCTGGAGGCAAAGAAAATGTAGCTTCTTTCTTTTTCTTCGTTTCTTGTTTTTGATGATTGTTTTTGTAAAACTACACGAAAATAGAAAACAGCATCATAGTCTGACAGAGTTCAACAATGAAAATCAAAGGATACAACTATTTCTTTGCCTGACACGCCAAGTAATCAGTTGTCTCTACCTTGTTCTACAGACTTGAACACTTACATTATTCCATGATGTTGCCAGAGTGTGGCTTTTCGTTTTAATTCTGGGAAAGGTCAAAAGGATTCTTTTTTAAGTCTCTTGAAATGGAATGGAGATGGATCTCTGAGTGCTTCTTTTAAGTGGGGCATTGTAATTCATTTCAAGATGAGCAATTTGGACCAAATGTCAAATTGTCAGAGAGACCAGTGGATTAGAACAGCAAAGACTTGGGTGGACAGGAAGGGAGAGAGGAATCCAACACACATCGCTGTGAAGAAACAGGTTAAAAATATATATTATCTGTTTGCCTCCTTGTGTTTGTGCCTGTACAGCCAAAATAGATGAAAGCTACACATTTCAGGGAATTTAAAAACATTAATTTGTTGCATAGTGGTTAACACCCATTGGCCTCAGACACACATGAGTTTTAAGTACTGGCCCCACCAATTCCCAGCTGAGTGAGACCTGGTCCTTTTACTTCTCTGAGCTGTGGTTTCCTCATCTATACAACAGGGGTGACTATAGTATCCATGTCAGTGCTTCAGTGAGAAACACATGTAAAGCATTTCCTATAGCTCCTCTGTGTCGGCACTGATGCGAGTGGTAGTGTTTGTGCACAGATTTCACTGTCGCCAGCAGAGTGACATTTGATGCCGGTTAACTACACCTTTTGGTGTCTGAAGCACAGTTCTTTGTATCCAGTAGACAATCTGTAATTATGTGTTGATGTTCTGTCATCGAAATGTCTGTTATTTTTGCCATCACTGACTTCAGATGTCATTCTCTTGGACTGTGTTATTCCAGATGAGCTGATCAGTCTGTCCATCACGGTTGAGTAACTGACCGCCACAGTGAAAAGAAATTTGTTCTGTGACCGTAGTGCCTAGCTTTTGCACACAGAGTGGGGACGATCGGATCAGGCGTGATCTCAGTGGCCCTGCACGTGGACACAGCCTTGGTGGCGGTGCTGGTGTGTAGGGGGGAGGGGGTGTCATTAGAACTTTAAAGTGCACATTGCACAGCATGGAGTCAGACGCAGAAGCACTTAGTAAATATTGGTTCACTGGCTTGTTAATGACTGACAGACAGCATATCTGACAGCTGAGCTTTGCCATAAAATATCACTGTCCTTATCTGTGTGAAAGGATGTTGAGTGAGGCACATAGGAAGGAAAGTACATAAGCTCTGAAAGGGCCCCTAAAATGCCATAAGGTGGACTGGTTATTTGCTAAGCAGAACTTCAGTGTAAAAAGACGGTTTTGTTATGTGGCTTGCACAAAGCTTTATGAGCCCAGAAGGGGACTTGGGAAATGTGCAGGGATGTGTTGCATTGATCGTGGTCTCCTGGAGATTGGCGAGCAGGGCCCGGGTGTGCCAGACACCCTGCAGCACCCAGGCTCACACCCTGAAGAACTGTCTCTGCCAATACAGGAGTTGACAAGCATTCTGAGTGCTGAGAGTGCTGGGGAGTTGTATGCTCTGAAGCTAAGACTCGGTCAGAAACACATTTACCAAATGCCTACTGTGTGCCACATGCTAGGATACATCATTGAGTAGCCAGAGATTCCCGTCCTCATGGAGCTTACATCCTGGAAACAGGCATAAACCGTAAGCATAATAAACGAGTCCAGGACTCAGTAGGCCAGGAGGCGATAAGTCTATGGGAAAACAAAGAACAGGTTAAAGGGAAGAGAGATTGATGAAGAGGGGAGTCATATCACAGCTTTATTTTGAGAGAGAGAGAGAGAGAGAGAGAGAGAGAGAGAGAGAGAGAGAGACACTCCTGTACTTGCCCCAGCCAGGGTGAGTTATATCACAGGTTTAAAGTAGGGTGCATGAGAAAAATTGGGTGAGATATGAATACTTCTCACTTATTTTTGATATGGAAATATTCTGTGGGATTAAACTGGACATAGAAAAATGATTCCTGTTTTGGAGTTTGTTCAAAATTGAGGCAGAAGAGTGAAATGAGTTTCACGGCCGAGATTCCTGCAAGAAAGCAGCCTTAGGGACATCATTGCTACGGATGGATGGATGGATGGATGGATGGATGGATGGATGGATATAAAATGGCCAAGTAAATGCTCAGCAAGTGTCATTAGAGAATATCAAGGTCTCTTGTGTTGGGGTGCAGTCACTGCATGAAGTCACACTGCTGGCCCTGGCTGGGGACTTTCCGAGCCTGGCCCTAAGCAGATTGGGCACATGATTCTCCGAGCCCAGCAGAGTCTCAGTCCATTGACCTGTGCCCTTTCTCCACTAAAGGCCCCCGAGAAAGCCATCAGCCCTTCTAAAAGGAGAATGGCTGGTGTATATGATAAACTGAGACCTTCTTTCAAAGCCTGATCCTGAAACTGTGTGAGCCTCTGACGTGGTTTTATTCTTCAAAAGAACCAATGAATTAGACGAGGGAACCTGAGCATTTTCTGGGACCAAACTGACAATGGAGAAACCTTCCTGGACAGAGGTGGCCACTGTTCTCTGCTTCTCTCCTCCCCCGAGGCCACGGATGTGAAATAAAGTGGCCAAAGTTGCAAGAGGATTTATTTTTGTCTGAGCCACAACACAACTCAACTGTCCCCCTAGAAAGTGAGGTTGTCTATAATAATAAATGAAGGTGCCATTAGCACCCGCTGAGGCCAATGGGAAGTTGCTTTTCTGAGAAAAGCATCCATAAAAATAGCGTACTCGAAAGTAAAATAACATCTGAAATTAAAGATCACACCAGTAGGGATGATCAACGCAGAAAATCCACCCAGAGAAGAAATAGGAACTAAAGCACACAGACAATAATGCAGCAGCATATGCATATTGTTGAGAAAGAGCCAGGCCCTGCAAGTCAGCAGGAAGGACTCTGGGGGTGCCAGCAGGAAGGCGGGGGGAGGCCCCAGAGGGAGCCCGCAACACTTCAAACAGCAAACTCAACCAAACAAACAAAAGCTTTGCTTCCTTTTACCAAAACATACACAGCGCTGCAGATTTCACAAGTTCTTTGAAAAGCCTTTGCAGAACTAGCTGGAAAATCCTAATAGCACAGCTTCCCAAGGGAAAAGTAAGCAAAAGCTTCAGAAGATGCCCCAGAGAAACTGGTCCACTGGAGTGGGCATGGGGCAAGGATGGAAGGAAGGAATGAGGAAGGAGCATTGGCAAAAGGGGAAGAAAGAGGTCAGAGAAAAAGTTAGAAGCTAGAAACTAGCATTGGGCCTTCTAACTACTTTTAATTATTCATACAGCACACTGAATCGATGTGCTCACCATACCTCCCTGAGAAGTTGGGTTTCCTTCTCCCTTTAGCAAGTTATTACTTGGGAAGTATCAACTTTCACACAAGCTAAGAGTGCAAAAAGAATATATCTATATATGGCTAATATGCAAATTGTCCCCTTGGGAGTTCGACAGGGAGGCCAGGAGTTTGATCGCTTGCTAAGAAGTGCACTGACTACCAGCGGGTGGCGCAGAATGAAGGAAGGCCCCGGCTGGCAGCAGGAAGGCCCCGATTGGTCCTAATCACTGGCCAGGCCTAGGGACCCTACCTGTGCATGAATTCCGTGCACCGGGCCTCTAGTGTAATATAGTTAGAATTCCCCCAGGTTTCTATTATGAATTTTGCTGCATGGCTGTCTGAAGATTATCCAGGGTCTATTAATTCAGAGGTTGACCTGCCTTCTCTGAATATTCAAAAATATAATTATAACAGAGATGTACCGAGGGCTCAGTGTGTGGTAGGGAATGTGCCGGATGCTTAGCAGATGCTGCTGTCTTCAGTCCACATGACAGCTTGAGGCTGCACAGCCAGCTGTGTCTCCTACCCAGGCCAGGTCCTGCTCCCCAACTAGTCATTTTCTAGGCTCAGCCTCTACTATTCCCTTTCTGCGTGAACTCCCTCCTTCCTTCTTTTTCTGTCTTTCTCCTTTGCTCCTGCTTCCTTTCTCTCCAAATGTATGGAGAAAGCAACTCTGTTTGAATCGGGAGAAAAAGGAAAGAGTTCTGACCTTGGCACTAGATGCTCTGTTGGTTGGGACATGGTGGGGCATCAGCAGAGCTGGCTCAGTGGCCGCTGGGTGCCAGACATGGGTGAGCCAGGCTGGTGCGCCCCACCGGGCACTCTCAGAGTTGAGCCAAGGAAGAGCTCCCAGAGGCAGCATCCCGTCTGCTCTGTGGGAAAGTCATGTAGCTCTTCCAGGGGGCAGGTGTCAGGAAACCACATGAATATTCAATATCACAGCTGCCTCCTTGCAGGTGATGGGGTTCGGTGTTCTCCATGGGCAACTCCACCGGAAGCTGGCAGGAGGCCCCCAGCCTCAGCGCATTCTCCCCACCTCCCGAGCCAGCCAGGACCTCCCCAAAGTCAACATCAGCTTCCACGGACACATTCATGTTTGTTTTCTCACCCTCTGACGCCTCCTCAGGTTCATTTTTTGCCAGCCCTTAGCTGATGGGGTTCCTCGGCATTTCTTCCCCAACCCACTTGCTTCCATGGTTTCCCCTCAGGGGTCTGATCTCCGTGAACTCCTCTCCCAGCCCTAAGACCCGCCTGAGTCTTTGCCCTCAGCCCCTCGCTTGCTGAACGCTGGGCTCCTATCCATGATCGCTTCCTGCACATCTCACTCTGCACTTGGATTTCAGAAGGTCCTTGAGTTGGATCCCACTCTCCTTCCCAGAAACACCTTACCTGTCAGGTCCTCATCCTGGCTCATCAGTCACCCAGCCCCCGGCTTGGAAATAGGGAACTGTGACTCCTCTCTGTCCTCCTACGTTCAGCCAGCCCAAGAGGTCCAAGGCCTCCGTCTCGTCGTCTCTCACCCTGCTCTTTCTTTTCTCTGGCCCTGATTTCACCCCACCCCATTCTAGACTGTCCTCCTTCCCCCAGTCGCTGTGTCACCACCAGGCTCTTTCTGAAGCAGCGCTCTGCAGACTTTGTAAAGAGTCAGTGGAAACAGTTGGGGCTCCGTGGGCCATGAGGTCCCTGGAAACCACACACCTCTGCCTGCACGGCGAGCAGCCACAACAGCATGTGACCAAACGGGCATCGCTCTCCCCAACAAGACTTCATTTACAAAAACACGTGCTGGGTCTGATCTGGTCCATGGCAGCGATTTTCAACCCCTTTCATCACATGGCACGCATTAACTAACTACTAAAGTTCTGTGGCACTCCAAAAAAAATACATGGGTTTTTTTGGCAAATCTGGCAGAAAATAGGTATAATTTTGATTCATTCACACTGGGGGGCTATTGTTGTGTTGGCTGTTGTCATTTTTATTTGACTAAGGAAGAGGTCAGTGCCCCAAGTAGGGTACAGTGTGCTTTAAGATCCTTGCCGCTCATGGGTGGGAAACCACTGTTCCCTGGGATAGCATTTGCTCAGCCCGGTTCTAAGGCATGAAAGTCCTTCTCACCTGCAGGTCAATAACCTTTCTATGCCTAACGTCCTGGCTGTGGATCAGCATCACCGGTTGTGGACTGAGGCCAGGGCGTGCTCATGTTGCTGAGAGCAAACACGGTGAACAGACATGTGTGACAACCAACCACCTTTAAAGCTGTGGTTCTTAGACATAAAAGTCACCTTGAGAACTTAATCTAAAAAAGAACATTTCTGAGCTGCGCTCCTGGAGATGCAGTGGGCTCTGTGGGGACACCGAGGACGGGGCACTTGGGCAGCCATCCTGGATGATTCTGGGAAGCCTACCCAAGGCTCATGCTCTGAGAAACACTGGCAAAGTGTATCACATTAAAGCACGTTAGCCTGGCCAATACAGTGCTCTGCATCATCCTGTCCTCACCCACGTGCCCAGCCTCTCCTCTAGCCACTTGGCCCGGACATTCCACAATCTCCATCCACTGGTTGTGTGTGCCATTCCATGTGCCTCCGTGTGTGCATGCTTATGTGTGTGCATGCTCATGCCTCCATGTCTGCACACGAAGCCTCACGTGCTTGGAGTGTCTTTCCTCCTTTCTCCAGCTGGAGGAATTCCACTCATTTTTCTCTGGCCTTATTCTCACATTGCTGCTCCTAGGAACTTCTTTGCTCTGTGGAACTAACACTGGAATGGAGAACACAGACTCTAAATGAAATAAGTGAAAGATAAAGCATATCAGAGGGCCAGTGGCAGTAAAGGGTGAGAAATGAAGCAGGAGATGAGGGTTAAGAGTGCTGGGGAGGGTTGGGGGGGATGGGGGCACTCCCTGGATTGTCCCGACCCTGACTTGCTGTACGGGTCTACCTACCTGTGTATGTTTCTCTCCTCCCTCTGCTTTCCCCACTGTCTGGGTCATCACCAAGCTCTTCAGGGTCTTTTGGAAGTACGAAGGACTCCATGTTGTCCATGTCAGTAACTTTTCTTTGTGCCGATGTCCAGTATTGCCAAGTATGTTTTCTTCCAAGGGAACTGTATTTTTCTATGAAGTCTCCTGACTTTAAAATATTGACAACTAACTCAATTGAAATGAAACCTCTGCATTCCTGAGAGCAAACACATGTGTGGGCTCCACCGTCCAGCAGTCATCGTCCTTTGAGTTAGAGTGAGGCGGTGCTGAGGACCCTGTGAAATCTGTGTAATTCTGTGTGGCGGCTTTTGCATAACAAGGGGATATTGGTACGTTGCATACTTGATGTTAAATATGTGTCTGCGGAATTGAGTCATTCATACTGCAGAGTGAGAAGCTTGAGCTTAGTACGTAGGGACTGAGGCCGGAGCAAGCTGACCACTGCACTCACCCACCCCCTACAGAGAAGACATGTTGGCCCGAAGAGGACAGTGCCTTGTGTAAGACCACCTGGACGTTAGCAACAGCATTGGACGAAGATCCAATTCAGTTTTGTATTCTCCTACTACCCCTGTCTGTGGTTATAAATGTTGAAAATGGAACCTAGGTTTTTAACAAATTATCAGGCAAAGTATATATCAACCAAGAGAGGAATGGGAAAACAAGTCAGGAAGCATCCATTCTATGGTATGATTCCATTAATGCAACAATGGTAGCCACTAAAACAAGACGTATGACCCTGTACATAGATGTGTGCAAATAAACAGAAAAATATCATAACACGAGCCAATCTGGTGATACTGTTGCCTCTATGGAGGGCATCAGGACTGGGTGGTGTGATCCATGGGAGTTATAATCTTGTGTCTGTTTTAAAGTTTTACTGTACAAATAAATTAGTTTGTAGAAATTAAAATATTTGTATTGCGATAGAATTGGCATATGTCACAGTGTATTAGTTTCAGGTGTACAACATAAAAAGCAATTTCTAAGAAAAGAAAAATAATGAGGCAGCACTGGTAATGGGCTCACAAAGCAACATGAAATACAAACAGACTGTCTCATAAAATAAGAGACCCAGCACCACGATGAGGGATTTCTGGGGCTTAATGTGGTCCAAACCAGGCAAGATCCTAGAGAGACCAGCATGTGGCCCTGGTACGTGTTACAGAAAAGCCTTGGCGAAGGACTCAGGAGCGCAGTGCTTTCCTAATTAACTGTGAGCAGAGCGGGCGAGCCGCCGCCTCAGATCCACCGCCTGGAGACAGGTCCCTCTGCTAACCCACAGGCCACACTGTTCGCAGAAGTGTGTCCGATAGAAGATCTGTGTTTAAACGCTAAGATCCAACAGGAAAAAGGAAACGGCATATGGGACTGTTTCTGCAGCATTTCTAGTCAACACAGACAGTGTTTTTAAATAACCAGGAGAAATCGCCCGGATATTTGTCTGCGTTCTCTGCATTGCGGGTTATTGACTCTGACACAAACGAGCTATTATTACAAAAGGGAGCCCAGGGCCATCTCATGTCGCTGCTGTGGGTGAGGGTCTCGGGCTGCTTGCTGGGGAGAGCGGGCCTGTGTGCTGCTAGGGAGACCAGCTCCCCCAGTCCGTGCAGGAGCCCAGCCTGGTTAAGGAGGCGGTGGAGGAGCAGACGTGATCGGACCACAGGACTCCCTGTGTGCACGGGCGTCAGCGCCTGCCCAGTCCTCTGGGGCAGTCAGTACACATTACCCAGTGAGGTCTGTGGTGCTCACACAAGGCTGAGGTGCAAACATTCTGAATGGCAAACCCTCACTCCTCGCCTCCCCACCCCACCCCCCCAAAGAAAAACAACAACAACCTTACTTTTGAGATTGAAGACAAGCGTGAGGACAACAAACCCTCCTGGCTAGGGCTGTATCTCACTGTGGGTGACTCCTGGCAGCAGGATGCCACCCTCTTCCTCTGACTCTGGCAAGGGAAGCTGGTGCCCAGCAGCCACTGCCCTGGGTAGCGATTCCTTGCACATCAGGGCAGCCTCCTGTATTTATGCCCCGGAACCTGGCACGTGCTGTGTCCTGGGGGAGGCCAAGCAAACCGAACTGGGTGTCTGCAGCGCTCACACATGGGCGGAGGGGGCAGGGGGCAGGCTGCTCCATAATGCATCCATAATGAAGGCGCCTGTTCCGCAAGTGGGTGAAGCGCAGGGATGGTTATTCTGCTTTGAAGTTTTCTGTCTGCCTCTGGAGTGGATCAAAGGCCTCTTTTTTATTTTCTTTCCAAAATTCACATAAGCTCTAACACAATGCCCTCCTCTCGGCATCTCTTCTTCCAGCACAAATCCCCTTCCTTCCAGCTCAGAATAACAAGGTGTAGGTGTCCACACTCTTACGGTTTTCCCCTACCTCCTGCCTCTCCCCTCCCTCCCTCTCCCTGCGTCCCTCTCCTTTCCAGGCCTGGAGGCTCCTATGCTCTGGGCCTGAGCGTATAGGAAACAAGTCCTGGCTCTGAAGTGCTCCGCAGCCTCCTTTCTTGCTAGTGAAACAAGGACTATTAGAGTTTTCTTTTGTAAAGAAAGGGGAGTTTGGATTGGAGAGAAAACTGTTGTGAATAAAACTGATGGAGCTGGCATCCTGGTTGCTTTGGAAGCTGACATGAACGTGAATCAAAGCTTTTAGTGCCTTTCATGGGCTGGTGGCAATTTCTAGGACTGCTCCTATCCCAGGTTCTGCGTATGACCTCATGCTGTTGTAGCCACAGTGCAAGAAGCCACACCAAGAGTGCAGGCGGCCACATCAAGGGGGCCGGAGGCCACACCGAGCGTGCTCCTCCAGGGCAGCGCTGAGGGATGTCCCCCACCTGTGGGGCTGTGGGGCGGGGAGTATGGAGACAGGCAGGGGAGTCTCCCAGGCCGGCTTTGCTGCCAGCTGGTTTCCCCAGATCTGCACAGACCCTTTGGCCCAGCGAACCTGCAAAAGAGGTGTGCTTCCAGCACACACAGACATTTAAGGTAAATTAAAATCTTAAAGCCTTAAGGCAAGTAGTTTTTAGTAAACAGAGGATATTATAGATGGTAATTTCAACAATTAATGTAAAAACACCATCTGCTAACCCTCAGATCAGTGAGGACTCTGGGGTCTGCAGAGCCCAGACTGTGTGCTGAGCTGTCTCCCCTGCTTCGGCCTGGCCCCCGGGGTCTCTCTCTGAATAGAGGGTTGCTCCTGCCCAGTGCCTAAGAGTCCACATTCATCTTGAACAAGGTGCTGCCCAAGAATCCTCTGTCACTTTTCCTACTTGAATCTCTATCATGTCGCGGGAGTGCTGATTTTCTGAAGTTCTCAGGGCACCGATACAGCAGATATTTCCTAAGTGCAAGACAAGGTCAGATTTTGAAGGGGATATAATGTGAACAGGGCATTCCTGCTCTTCGGACAGGGACAGTGGGTCACGAGAGGCGATGAGAAAAGTCCAAAGAGAACAAAGTAGACATGTTAAGAGGGTCCAGGGCCTGTGAACATGCTTTTCTGACATCCTGTATTGGTTAGTTACTGTGTTATCTCTGTTCCTGCCTTCTAGTGTGAGTGTCTTGCCTTCCTGCTCCCCTATTACTTGTAACATCTACAAAATATGCACTAGGTCACCCCATGTAGCTCAGTGTTATTCCCACTGGTAATATGTGAGTGTGGTACTCAGATTCTCAGCACACCTTTCCCAGCACCTCAAAGCATCATATGGACTGTTCCATCGTCCATTTCGAATCACACCAAGGTAGGAACGTGCAGTATTATAAACCCAAGCCCATTGTGAATGCTGCTGCTACTGTTGTTTAAAATTTTAATGAAAGGAAAAAGATGATGTCAAATACATCAAAAGTCATCGTGAAGATGGCAGTGCGATAATAACAAAGACGTGTGCACTGTGTGCCAGGTACTGCAATCAAGCCTTTGCATGCATTACTTCATGTCATCATCCCAGCAGGGATCCCTGGGAGGCAGGGATCATGGTCCCCATTTAACACATGAGGAAACTGAGGCCCGATGGGCCTCAGAGGCCTGCCTTTCAGTCACCCCGGACCACAACTGTCTGCACTGACGATTGGGCCAATGCCAAGCTGTTGGCCACCATTTATTTCTGCAGCCATTTGGAAGTTTCTGACCAGCTTGTCTGAAATACACAGCAGACACGGAGCATTCTCTACCCAGCCTGACGTTTGCTCTCACTTTCACTCGGAAGCTGTGAATCCTTCCTTGAAATAACAACAGCGCATCTTTTCTTTGCTCAGACCTCCTGTTTAGTTTTCAAAGGATAACAGATTTCCCTTCCCTGAATAATTTTCTGTGCTCAGTGCTGTGTGTGTGTGTGTGTGACAGCATGTGGTGTGTATACACACATATATACATATATGCACACACATATGTATCTACTGTACACGTACACCTTTTAA
The DNA here is from genome assembly GCF_000412655.1 of Myotis brandtii. NCBI lineage: Eukaryota > Metazoa > Chordata > Mammalia > Chiroptera > Vespertilionidae > Myotis > Myotis brandtii. Next base: position 4,445,945 of record NW_005360187.1, on the reverse strand, counting down.
AATGTATTGTGCATGGAGGGAGGTCACTAAGATGAATCTGTTCTCGTTCAGGATTCCCAGGCAGAGGCGGCTCTGACTTGGATTAGTCATGAGCCCACCAGCCCACCAAATTGGTGTATCCCAACATCCAACACCCTGCTCCCATCACAAAACCACAACTCAGCTTTTTAACTCTTGTACGTCAGGTACCCTCTCCATGGCCTAACTGCCACGCTGGAACTTACCCAGCTGTTTTTGCATAGCACATATGCCAGGCACTGCACCAGGAGCTAGGAATACAATTGTGTGCGAGGCACAGGCCGGTCCCTGCCCTCTGGTGTTCACATTGTCACGGGGAAGACAGGCTTTAGCCCTCCCCTGCAGAAACCAGCCAAAGATGTAAGAATATCTATGGTATTACGAAAGGATCAACGGAAATCTTGCTCACATAAAATTCTTGACATCCCTTCCAGCTTACTCTTAATTCTTTAAGCTCTAAAATCAGCCTCCCTGTTCCAAAGAGCACCTCCAAATCCTTGCCCTATCCTCTCTCCAAAATCCACGAGTTTGGATTCCAGATTTAGTAACTAAGGTTCCAAGCATGACTTTTCTCTTCATGCTCCGTGCTCCCTGGGAGCCGGCTGACTCACCTTCTTAAGCTGGCAGGGAGGCGAGAGGGTAAGTCCTCAGGCAAAGCGTACCTGGAGCCAGAAGCCACACACTGCAGCCTGCGAGGTGCAGCCAGTGTCGTGAGCCCGAGGTGCAGGCCCTTCATCCCAAACAGGCAGGAACCAGATGTTACGAAATGCGTATCAGCCTAGGGAGGAAGGTGCTCAAAGACTATTACCAACTAAACATTTCATTAATGAAATAATGATTCATTATAATTACTAATTAAAGCGCAGGATTATGCTGTTTTGAGCAGGAACAGGAGTAATGACATTGCCATTTTTAATGGAATTCCAGGAACAAAAATTATAACAACTCACAGGAAAGATAAGGCTTGCCAGTGTGACTAAGAGTTATCGTTGAGCTCAGGGGCATGGAGTTTTCCCTGCCGGTGAACTTAAGAAAGTTTAATGCGGTGTAATTTAATTACTAAGTGTGGGTTTCTTCTCAGTGGGAAGAGATACCAGGTTTATGCTTTAAAGAACGTGAGGAAGAAAGCAAATAGCTATGGGTAACGATTGGCTACTAGCAGCAAAAACATCACAGAGCGTTTAGCCGTCTTTTGCATAATATTTGAAGGTAGATGCATCCTGGCCCGGCTGTAAATTTTATTTAATGAATTCTTAGAGGATTAACAACACGCAGCGCACTCGGACGGGGAATGTGGTGCTGCCAATGTATCAGGAAAGTGAATTTCCGTGGGAGGAAGGAGGGCTCTGTTGAATAATTAACGCAGGGCGTTTTCATAAATGCCAAATTCCCTCGGGGAGCAGGAACTTGACCCTCAGCAATAAACCATTTAGGATTCATTAAATATAAGCATCGTTCTTCAACTGTTTGCCTTGGCACGTGAGCTCATCCATAATGCAGGATGCAGGCCTGGCTGCAGCCTGAGGACCCGGCACCTGGCGTCTGGGTGGCTGCAGTTCCCTGGTGGCTGCTACTTCCTGCTGCTCAGCTCAGCTCAGCCCCTCTGGCTGCGCTGTCACTCCCCTGAATTGTTACAAGGCTGAAATCAGTGCTTCTCAACCAGGAAGCTGAGGTTTGGCTCTCCCTTAGGAACTACTGTGTAAGGAGAGCCTCCGACCCTGCTCAGACCTTCTGACCAGGGTTCCCCAACCTCCCTCAGCTCTGCGGACCTTTGGGGCCAGGCACTTCTTTCAGTTCTTTGCTGCCGGGCTGTCCTGGGCAATGTTGGATGTTTTTAGCAGCATCCCTGGCCTCCACCCACTAGAAGCAAGTAGAACTCCCCCCCCGCCCCCAACACCAGGGTGGTAACAATAAAAAAATGTATCCAGCTCGGCCAGCATGGCTCAGTGGTTGAGCGTCGACCGATGAACCAGGAGGTCACAGTTCAATTCTTCGTCAGGGCACATGCCCAGGCTGTGGGCTCGATACCCAGTTGGGGGCATGCAGAAGACAGCAGATCCAGTGTTTCTCTGTCATCATTGATGTTTCTATGTCTCTCCCTTCCTTTCTGAAATCAATAAAAACATATTTTTTAAAAATGTGCCCAGACTTTGCCAAATGTCCGCTGGTGGCGAGATCCCCCTAGTTGAGAACCACTGTTGATGGAACTTCCTGGAATGCATCCCGTAACAGGGATCAGTCCGTGGGAGCCAAGGCTCCCTGCTGAGTGGGGCCTGGGGACCCACAGGCCCTGGTCACCTGCACCACCTCAGCCTCCGCAGGACCCAGTGTGTCTTTGTTCTTACATAACATCCACCGCCCCTTTGGGGTCCGAATGTAGCAGCAGTAACTGTGCCATGAAAGTAAGAACCACCCCCTCCAGGACTCAGGGCTGCCCTGTGATCCCCTTCATGCAGAAATGGCTGTGTCCTCTCTCTTATTCATCAAAATGACTGGCGCTGAGAGCAGCCCCCACGCTGCTCTGGACTACAGGGAGTGGAGTGAATTGCCAAGCTAGCTTGTTTTTCTTTCCTTTCCTTTTTTTTCTTCTCTGAGATCAGTATTGACAGGTGGATGGGGGAGGGATGTGTGGCACATGAGCTCACCCAGGGAAGGTTTTTCTCAAACTGTCTTTAAAGTCTGAAAACAAATCGCAGAGGCCTTTTTCCTTTAATAGAATATAGATCTGATTTTTGATTAAAAGAACACTCTGTTAATTCTGCCTGGGCACGCAGGATGCCCACACACTGACTAAAAAAAGAAACAGGAAGCTATTTAGAGAATCGCTTTGTCTACACAAAAGCAGACACGGGCTTAACTAATGATTTTTCTCCTCTTTGAGTTTGATTTGAACCAAAATGAGCAGTTATTTCTCGGCACCCCGTAGCCATCACTCAGCAATATTCTGTTAAGGTAAAAGGAATGATGTGCTCAGTGCAGACATGTTCCTGGTGATGTAGGTGAAGAAGAACATGCTGAGGTGTGTGGAGTCCAGGTGACACGTGGCAGAACACAGCCCGTGTCCCATGGAGATGCTGAGTCGGGGCAGTTGCTGCAGGTCCAGAGGCTGCTGATTATATCTGGGGACAGCAGGCCCGCTTTGCCTGCGGATAACTCCCCTCTGGCTTGGGAGCAGGCCTTTGTCGATAGTGGTTTCCAGTACCCCACTGAAAGGACATGCTTTAAATGAACTAACCAAGGGCGGTTCAGAAAACAGAACTAGCGGGTGATGTCTATTTGGCTGGAAACCTGAGTAAGTCTTATGAATTCAGAGTAGAAAGCTTCCATGTGCTAATTACCAAAACTACTAATTAGCTTTAATTATAAGCTTGGAAGGAAGTTGAAGTGGTTGCATGTGATAGTGCTGTTGACCTTTTCAGTGTATGGGGGTTGGGGTGGAGAAGCAAAAAGGGGGTGTTATACAATTCATCAGAGAGCAATTAATTTACTGGTAGGCCTTCTGATGAATATGCTCTCAATGAACACATCTGTGCATAGAAGAACATAAAGGCATTCTCATAGAGCCCACCAATGTCAACTCAAAGTGCCCCGGCCAGGGGAGAAAACATCCTCATTTTGTAAGTGATTTCTTATTCTGTCACTGTTGTAAACCAAGGGCCAGGCTGGGCGCAGCTAGATGGATGCTCTTCTCCGTACAGTAAATGAGAAAGGAGGCTGGCTCTGCATGATGTCGGAGGGTCACTGTGAGGAGCTGTCCTTGGAGAAACCTGTCCCAAGCCTGGATGGACTGTCCCCATCGCCCTCTCGCCTCAGTCTCTCCTGTCACTCTCTCTGGGCCCCTGCAGCCGAAACCACTCCTTTGATGTGGCTGCGGTGCTCTGTGTTGTTTTTCTTGTGGCGAGACAGCTCCACACCCTCTATTCCATTAATACAAACCATGGTGGCTTACCAGGATCACCAGCTCAGCATTCCCCACCCCGCCCCCTGCCCGGGCAGCAGGAGCTGCTGCACACACCTGGGCACACACCTGGGGGAGGCGCCCAAAGCAGGCTCGCCGCTGCTTGTCTTTCTGTCATCTGTCATCCCTGAGTCCATTACCCTGGAGAATTAGAGATTCTTTGGTTTGGCTCTAATTTCTCAAAACGGACGTGTCTCTTAGTCACCACCAGGGGGATCCTATATAATGTGAAGGAAATTATAATCCACATGGAGGGATCACAGCGCAGACAGTGTGCAGGCCCCCAAGGCCCTGGGTCTCTCCCTGGACAATGAGAAGGGGGAGCCCAGGAGAAGCCTTGAGGGAGAAGCTTCAGAGAGGAGCTCCCCAAAGAGGGCAGAGCTGAGCTGAAGACCCCAGGGATCTGAGGGTCAGGCTTTCTCTTTACCTGGAAACAAACAAAACAACCAGACAAATAAAAGAAATCCTCGTCAAGAGAAAGAAAGCAATCTTTTTAAGGCCGTGGAAGTGGACTTGTTTCTGAACCCGTGTTCAGAAGCTGAACTTCAACTACATTAGGACTTCATTTTAAGGGCTAAAGTCATTGCTGTTTTTAAAATAGGTTTGCACAACTGCATAAAAGAAGAGGGGAATCAGGAGGGTTCTGTATAGTTTGCTAGGCCTACTGTGTTTTGGTTTATTTAGATAATGCTGCAGTTGGTAGAAATGATCAACATTTAAAGTGTTAACAGTCTGGAGTGCATTGGATGTAAGAGAATGAACATTTTATAAAAATTTTTAAAAAATTTAAAAAGAGAGAAATGTATTTTCTCCCCTTTTGGAGGCCAGCGGTTCACCATCCCATCGAGGTGTTAGCAGGCCCTCTCCCCCCGAAGGCCCTAGGGAAGGTCTTCCTTCCCCTCAGCTTCTGGGGCTGCCGGCAGTCCTTGGATTCCTGTGGCTTAGAGCTTCGTGGCTTTTTATTGTCTTCTTTTCCTACATCTGTGGGCACCATCCTGCCCCTGTATTTGTACTTTTCCAGTTTCTGACTCTGCCTTTCCATGGCCTCTGTGGGTGTCTGTGTGTCTCCAAGTTGCCCTCTTTATGAGGCATCAGTCATTGGATTCAGGGCCCACCCAATGGGCTCATTTTAACTAATTCTGTCCCCAAAGACCCTAAATTCTGATGTTTCGGGTAGACACAAAGTTTTGGAGGACACTGTTCAATGCAGTATATATTCCTTAACTATATTTTTTAAAAGAACTTTTCAACTTTTGTTTCTAAACACAAAGCAGGGCTGATATTCTTCTAATATGATTTCCAGGTCATGGATGAAATCTTTTATCATCACCTGGAAAATGGTACTACTCTGACCCCCCTTGATTCCCTTCTGATTTTTAAAATCCAGTTTCCCAATCAGAATGGCTCCCCTCTAAGCTGCTGTGAGGTTGTGTCAGAGTGTTAATAGTTGCCTCGGGGTGGGAGTGGGGTGTGTGAGTGTGAGTGTGTGTGTGTGTGTGTGTGTGTGCGTGCATGCATGCGTGCGTGCATGAGTTGGGCAGAGCACCAGAAGACAGCATTTCTACCCATAGTCCCTAGGTAGTAGCTAATTTTATTGCCCTCAACTGTCAGGTTTTAGAGGTTATCCTGGAGCTTATTGGGCCAAATCAGTGTAGTGAAAGCCCAGGCGATCCTTGTTTATACCTGTTCTTCATATCTGCCTGGCTGCGCTAATGGCCAACTGAAGGTCCAGATCAGCTCAGCAGAAAGCTGAACACTCAGGCGCGTCGGGCAAATTGGCAAACAAGTGTCAACCGAATAGGAGGTGGGAGAAGAATGGCAAGAGGGGCCCTCCATAGGGGGAATGGTTGGCCTGGAGGCAGTTCATGATCAGCAGAGGAGGTGATGAGGAAGCCTGGCCCAGGTGGCTTGTCAGAGAAGCCCTGAGCTGCCAACCCTTCCAGCCACTTCTTATGCCAGAGCCCCCGCCACGTAGACTTCTAGCCTTGGCCTGAACTCCAGTATCATGGAACTCACCACCCAGCCCCCTTTCACAGCCCACAGCTCTGTGACTCTAAGTGTGGGATAAAAACACCTGCTCCCCCCAGACCACTAAGACTAAAGGCCACTTATTGACTTACTCTGTTCCTATGAAACACCGATCATAGGCAAATCAACAGAGACAGGAAGCAGAGGAGTGATTGTGGGGACTGGAGGGAAGGGGGCGATGGGGAGTCACTACTGAATGGGTACAGGGTCTACCTTTGGGGTAATGAACATATCCTGGAACTAGATAGTGGCAGTCATTGTACAACATTGTGGATGTACTAAATGCCATTGAATTTTAAGCTAAATGATTAAAATGGTGAATGTTGTCTATTTCACCACAATTTTTTTTTAAAAAAAAAAAAAGCTGTTCCTTCTGATCTACCCAGTGGTCCCATTAAAGCCAAACTGAAGTCTGGTTCCTCTTCCGTGGGGACATCTTTTGAATGCCTTTTTTTCCTACATCTGTAGGCACCTATATCATGCCCTATATGTCTATGTTTCCAGACTGATTACCCTTCACTTGTTCAACTTTGAAGTCTCTTATCCAGGGTAGATTCCCCTTTTCCATTGCTTTTTTTGAAATCGGGCTGCTACTGGGGTGGCCTGTGCTGTGCAACTCGGCCGTTAGAGGCTGGGGTGGGACAGTCACCTGCTCTAGCCTGGGACTGAGGATACCTGCGTGGCAGCCATAGGCAAATCAACAGAGACAGGAAGCAGAGGAGTGATCGTGGGGACTGGAGGGAAGGGGGCCATGGGGAGTCACTACTGAATGGGTACAGGGTCTCCCTCTGGGGCAATGAAAATGTCCTGGAACTAGATAGTGACAGTCATTGTACAACATTGTGGATGTACTAAATACCACTGAATTTTAAGCTAAATGATTAAAATGGTGAATGTTGTCTATTTCACCACAATTTTTTTTTAAAAAAAAAAAAAGCTGTTCCTTCTGATCTACCCAGTGGTCCCATTCTAAATGATTAAAATGGTGAATGTTGTCTATTTCACCACAATTTAAAAAAAAAACAAAAGCTGCTCCTTCTGATCTACCCAATGGTCCCATGTGTTCCTATGAAACACCGATCATAGGCAAATCAACAGAGACAGGAAGCAGAGGAGTGATTGTGGGGACTGGAGGGAAGGGGGCGATGGGGAGTCACTACTGAATGGGTACAGGGTCTACCTTTGGGGTAATGAACATATCCTGGAACTAGATAGTGGCAGTCATTGTACAACATTGTGGATGTACTAAATGCCATTGAATTTTAAGCTAAATGATTAAAATGGTGAATGTTGTCTATTTCACCACAATTTTTTTTTAAAAAAAAAAAAAGCTGTTCCTTCTGATCTACCCAGTGGTCCCATTAAAGCCAAACTGAAGTCTGGTTCCTCTTCCGTGGGGACATCTTTTGAATGCCTTTTTTTCCTACATCTGTAGGCACCTATATCATGCCCTATATGTCTATGTTTCCAGACTGATTACCCTTCACTTGTTCAACTTTGAAGTCTCTTATCCAGGGTAGATTCCCCTTTTCCATTGCTTTTTTTGAAATCGGGCTGCTACTGGGGTGGCCTGTGCTGTGCAACTCGGCCGTTAGAGGCTGGGGTGGGACAGTGACCTGCTCTAGCCTGGGACTGAGGATGCCTGCATGGCAGCTTGGGTCCTGACTCAACCACGGAGCCTCTCGAGGCTTCAGTTTCTTCATCTACAAAAGGAAAGACAAGAGGACCTCCAAAGTCCTTTCTAACTCTCTCACTTTATAACCAATTCCTAGCTCTGAACCTCATTCCAGTGTTTGCCACCCAAGAGTGAATTCCTGTTTAGTATTGATGCTGAACTACTAATTCCCCCTGATCTATCTTCCGTGGGGACATCTTTTGAATGCCTTTTTTTCCTACATCTGTAGGCACCTATATCATGCCCTATATGTCTATGTTTCCAGACTGATTACCCTTCACTTGTTCAACTTTGAAGTCTCTTATCCAGGGTAGATTCCTTTCCATTGCTGCTTTTTTTGAAATCGGGCTGCTACTGGGGTGGCCTGTGCTGTGCAACTCAGCCGTGAGAGGCTGGGGTGGGACAGTGACCTGCTCTAGCCTGGGACTGAGGATACCTGCGTGGCAGCCTGGGTCCTGACTCAACCACGGAGCCTCTCGAGGCTTCAGTTTCTTCATCTACAAAAGGAAAGACAAGAGGACCTCCAAAGTCCTTTCTAACTCTCTCACTTTATAACCAATTCCTTGCGCTGGACCTCATTCCAGTGTTTGCCACCCAAGAGTGAATTCCCATTTACTATTGATGCTGAACTACTAATTCCCCCTGATCTGAAAGTGACTAAGTCACTACCTCTTTCTCACTAAGAGTTAAGCTATATCTCTCCCGCACCACCCCACCCCACATGTATGACATTGAATTTGGGAGGTCAGATGAAAGATTCACTGGGTTTCTGATGAAATCCTATCCAATTAGCTATAATTTTGGATGTTAATTGCCATGTCTAACCTATGTATATTCCTCCTATTTCACTGTGATACAGAAATCTGGGCGTGTCCTCAAGCAAGACCCTGACTCGAGTTTTGGATAGGAGAGAGTCAGACCACAGCCAGTGGCAGCCCAGTGGAGACTTCCTTCTGACGTTTTCTCTAGTCCCCAGAAGTTTGGCAATGGCCCTGTTTGTCTTCATTCTGTTTCCAGAACTGTCTGAACGGAGAACAGACAATGACCAGAGGAAAAGAGGTTTATGATTACCCGAGGGCCTTTCCTTTTCTTTATCTTGAGAGGAGGAGTACCCTTGTGTTTTTGCTGGTTTGCCTTTGATTTTGTTATTGTCATTGCTCTGATGCTTTGGTTCATTAGAGGATTTCTCCAAGTTCCATAGTCATATCTGTCTGTGCCAGTTGGGGATATACTAGTATATCATCCATTCATGTGCAGTAACTCATTTGAGGCAGCAATGCCTGTGCTTGATGGGAGACAGGCAAGTGGGTAAAAGTAACATTGGATGGAAGTGCTACTGGCGATCTAGAAGCTCCACATGAAAGGTTTTGATGTGGCCATGGCTAGTCTAACTATAGCAGAATGGAGCACTGGGAAGAGCCTACAACTTGGAGGTCCAAGAGCTGGGTTCAGTTTACTCCATTTGCCAGCTCTGTGGCCATGGCCAAGTTTTCTGACTCTCTGTTCTCTGGTTACCTTATTTGTAAAAGGGAACTATTTTGAGGCTTATATGAGGCTTAACTGTGTACTGAGCATGGTAGGTCGCATGGTACTCTTCAGATGTTAACTTCCCTCCCACACCTCTTTAGGAGAAATTAAGAATCATGTGAGGTAATCTACATGAAAATGAATGTTATAACATCTAGGGCATCAAATGTGTTATCCAGCAAGAGGAGTAGAGGGTAGTCATTTATTAGGCCTCTCTATAAGCTCTGATCCTTGTCTGACCCCCTTTGAAAGAAAGCAAGAAACATTTTTTTTCCATAGGCAAGAATCTTTCCCCCATTTCCTTCCCTCCTTCCCTCCCTCCCTCCCTCCCTTCTTCCTCTATACACCCCTCCCTCCCTTCTTGTTTTTTTTCCATAGTCAAGAATCTTTCCCCCATCTCCCTCCCTCCCTCCCTTCTTCCACTATACACCCCTCCCTCCCTTCTTGTCCTCTCCCCCACCCCCTTATTGTTGTGTCAAGGAGCAAAGGAGCAAAGAGGAGGCTGGGATCTGTGTGTGAAGGGTTGGGGGTGGTGGGAGGGGTGAGGCATGTATGATATAAGTACAGTACAAGGAGAGTTAACATTTCCTGGCCTCACTTTATATCTCTATGTTTCATCTGCAAAATTAATTGCATTAAATCACCTTTCATATTCCTGCTGGAAATAGAAAAGTTGGGGTAAGAATCCCCTAAACTACTTGTCCAGTGCTTGACCGGCCTTCATCTCTCATCTTCCCAAGCTCTGAAAGGTTAAGCGCCTACAGAACATGAAACCACACGAAGGGGCTCTGTCTTTGATGCTCATGCCGATTCCCATTGCCCCAAGCCAGGCAGGAGAGGCCCTTTCCTCCACTAGAGACAGACTCAGTGCCTGGAAACAGCACAGAGAATGGCCGTCTTAGCTGCTTCCCTCCTTCCCACTTCAGTAGTAAGGAAATTCCAGTCTTGAGAGAGCCCATCAACCTGGGAGGGAAAAGAGTAGTTTTCCCAAATACTTAGAGGACAGCTGACCTTGGCAGTTCACTCTGGCCTTTCTAGGATGGGGCCCCCCCGGGATCACCTGCCTTTCCAGGTCCTAGAAAAGAGCGTCAGCAAAGGGAGCTCAATGGGACCAAGACGGCAGAGCCTTCTTCCTCCAGAAAACCCAGCCACGTGGGACTGGGAAACAGACAGTTATTGACTCCAACATGCTGCCATGTAGGACACATGCGGCTCATTAAATACCTGCAGACGTGACCACCTCACAGCTGTCCCCGCTTGGATTTAAGCGAGAGGAAGAGCTGGGAGCCCCTCTGTGGGTCCCATCATGTCCTTCCCTCCCGCAAAGAGTTCGAGGCAAGGAAACAGCCTTGCTGATGGCAGCTTTGCAGGATGTCTCTGAGCCCTGTCCTGCTCCAGGAAACAAAAGGTTCCATGAATAAAGCCAGGCTCGGAGGAATATGCACCTCTTGTCTGAGGGCAGGCCACCACTTACAAAAGCAGAAAATCTGTCCCAGCCCACAATCCTCAGTTCAGAACGTGCATGCGGGCCCTGGATCCTCAGATGTCCTGTGCCTCCTTTCATTTCTTTATTATTCTTTTAAAAAGTCTTTTCTCTGGGATGTCCCTCGCCGGCAGACTCTGTCCAAAGCAGCCAATGAAAAGAAACTTGGGGAACAAAGCCCCATGCTTTGTTAGGTCCCTTTGATCGCTTGAACAGGTCAAAAACCTATTTCCTTAGCAGAGTCTGCACGTAACTTTGCTAAGTGATGAGACAGAGATTCTCTTTAAAAGCCTGGTACCCTTCCACCTTTGTTCACATGCAAAGTGATTTCTTCAAAGAAGGCCCTGGGCACAGGCACACCTTGCTCTCTAATGAGGCTGATGGACCTGCTAATGCAGCAGGAGCCAGCATGGAGGGTCTCCTATCAATGAGGCACTAGAGCTTGGCCAGAAGAGCAATGACACGGAAACAGAAACCTCGACTGGCCCCAGGCATGGCTCTGAATTTCTCATTCTTCAGTATAATTTCTGTCCCCACAACTTGGGAAAAATTGGTCTTGTCCCTGTCTATAAAATGGAGGGGCAACTTAGACTCTTGACTTTAATTCAAATAATTGGTGTGTTGAGCTTTCAATTTAATGAGTAGGCGGGAAGGATGTGTTTTGTTGGCTTTTACATGTAGCAGAATTATGAATACTGGGTTTCAGGGTTAAAGTTTATAATCATTCAATAATGTTCATACAGTGGATAGTACCATAGTACGTGTGAGCCAAGTGGCTGGGCTGGGCAAGGGCTGTCTCAGGGCAGACACCCAACACATGTTTTAAGGGGGGGGCACCTAGTCGAATCGGTAAAACACATAACCATGTTATTAGTTCAAAATAGAAAGTATTAAGCAAACAAGGGCTGTAATTTCAGAAGAGAGATTCTTTTTAATCTATTCTCTTTTTTTCCTCTCTCAATTTCACTGTCTCTAATTCAGGCCACTGCCCCATCCATCCCTGGGATTATATAACTTGACACACTAGTGACTTGACTATTTTCTGGCCCTTACTGAGCACCTACTGTGTGCTGGGCAGTGGGGTGTAGGAAACACCAGACAGCTGATGGGTTTGTATTTGGGTGGAGAGACAAAGAAACTCCAAAATAATGACCCATGGCACGCTGTGAGCTGAGACCTCAAACATCCGTGTTTGCAGGGGCCGGGCAGCAGCAATGAGTGAAGAGAAATGGGCCACGGGTAAGAGGTAGAGTTGAAAGAAGATTCTTGAACACTGGAGTGGATCCTTTCTGTCCAAGCAGTGGTTACATGGGTGTAATTAATTATTGCCAAGGAGAGGGGACAAGGGCCACAGAACTTTTTGTGTAAAATATCTCGGTTTGTGAGCATTGATGATGATTGTAAGTCTTTTAAACACTGGCTAAGCCATACGGAGCATTCAGGAAGCCTGAGCTGGCCTGGGGGGACTCCTGGCAAACTCCAGCAGGTGCTGTGGTGAATGTGAGAGAAGCAGAGTGACCGGCAGCCAGGAGTTCAGGGAAATGCTGTGGAAGAAGGAATGCCCCATATGGGTTTGGAAGGATGCCTGGAGGCAGGACCTGAGACTGTGGTCAGAGAAGGGTAAGGACTCTGGTAGTGAGAGCAGGGGTCAGGGACCAGCGTTGGACTTTTGGCCAGACAGGTGAGTGGAGGCCAGGTGCTCCAGTGACCTCACCCAGGTCACCTGCCCAACGGAAACCGCTCTGTACTCCTCTGTAAATTAGGATGGCGACACCTACCTACCAGAGTTGTTGGAAGGCACTGATGGGATCATGCCTAGAAAATGCCAGGTGTTGTGCCTGGCAGCGATGCACTGGGTTTAATGTGTTGGTTCTTCCTACTGTTTATTACAAGTTTGGACTTTGTTCTGTTTACACTGTGGTATTAGTGAATGGCTGGGTGGTGTTTTTTTTGTTTTGATTTGTTTTGTTTTTTCTTTTTAAAATATTTTTCTAACTTATTTATGGAAAGTAAACATTTAGAAATGTACCAAGAAGAAAAAGGCAATCATCTATGTTCTGACCACCCGGGATTAACCATGTTAACATCTCGGCAGATTTGCATTTGCATCAGTCTTTTTCCAAAAAATAATTCTGATTTTATTAAAAGTTATAATATAGCCATCATAAAATATCATTAAAGGGTAATAAAGTTCAAAAAAATGAAAGCCAAACTCTTACATCCTTACCAAAATTATGATAAGTGTGAATCATTTAATTCAGCTTTACATGCATTATAGGTCAAAGGATGGATGCTTAGGGTTATGGGGTTGCTGTGAGGATTAAATAAGATACTACAGTCAATGAGGTACGACATGGGGGTTGCTGAGAGTAGTAAGTAAGCATGTACATAGGGCGGGGTCTGGCACATAAGCCTTGGTTAGTGTTAGATCATAGGAGGTAGCAGCGGGCTACAAATGAGCAGTGCAATTGTGTTAATCCTATACTTTCCATATAGCATTTAGTGGAAGTCTAGTATCCAAGTTGGACCCCAGCCTTCAGGGTGTTCTCTTCATCCCTGATTTGCAAAGAAATATTCAACACCTCTTTGTGGTGACTTAGGAAGGGGGTGATGATCTTGAGACTTGACTCAGATCTGCCATTTAAGACTGTGTGATACTAAGTGGGTCACTCTGAGCCTCGGGGTTCTCAGTCCTGCCCACCTGCCTCCCAGGATCCTTGGGAATTTCATGAGCTGACTCACAGAGGGCCTCTGGAGCAGAGGATGTCACCAAATGCTAATCCCTTTCCTTCCCCCTCTCTCTCCTCCCCTCTCTTCCCCACCCTACCCCTCCACTCCTTTCCTATTAAAACTCAGCAACTGAAATGCTCAGAAGTGCTCACAAAGCCTTAGTTACATTTTAGACTCTCCCTCTCTTCCTGATCTTCCTCTGATCCTGACCCTGGAGTTAATGAGCACTGATTGGACATCTGTGTTCATCAGTGGCCCAAGAAAGGGTACACGTGTTGGCTCTCTCTGGTTAACAGCCCAGCTGAAGTCAGGAAGGAAGCAAATTAGCTGTTAGAATGTGGTCCTTTGCACCTGAAATTCATTATAGATTTAAACCCATTTTGGAAATGCATCTCTAACTCCATGAACCAGAGTACAGCCTGGGCCACTTGGTGAGAAACCCATTTTACTTAGTGATTTAAAAAGAAAATCTGGGCTTCCGCAAGGCAAAGCTTTACGAAGGGTGCATCTTAGGGGCTGATTGTGGCATATTGATCCCTGCTGCCAGTGAGAAGCAGATGACCAAGTCCAGTGCACCCAGGACCAAAGCCAAGATCATTGCTGAAGGTGCCAGTGAGCCACAACCCCAGAATCTGGTTAGATTTTCCTGGAGAGGAACATTGTGGTCATTCCAGATCTCCACTTGAATGCTGGAGGAGCCACGGTATCTTACTTTGAGGGGCTGAAGAACCTAAATCATGTCAGCTGTGGCCATTTGACCTTCAAATATGAAAGGGATTCTAACTACCACTTGCTCATCTGTTCAAGAGAATTTAGAAAGGAAATTTTGGAAGCACTGTGAAACTATTCCTGTTGTGCCCACAGCAGAGTTCCAAGACAGGCTATGGGGGGGCTGCTGAGAAAGACAGGGTGCACTCTGGGGTAGCAGACACTTGGAGTGCTCACCAGGCAAATCCTGCCCACAGCCGGGAAGTATGACGGGAGTGGGCCTGAGGACAGTTGCCCACATCAATGCCATTGGGAAAGTCTTCAAGGTATACAGTGAAGGGGGTGTGGTCTCCACATGGATGGGTTGCAGCTGACTTCTTCACTCTCCGCTTCCCCTTTTCATCTGTATTTCTACCACAAGTTTACATGAAACCACAGGTTTCTTTTCCTCATTAATTATTTAGATAATGGTCATCATTCTCAGAAAGTCAATCCAAATCAGCCCCATAAGAAGAAAGAAATTAAGGTCAGGGAATCAGGTACAAAGCTGAAAGTAGATGCCAGAGAGCTATTGGGTGTGTGCCTTTAACTAAAAAGTCCTCCTATCTGGCTGCACCACGTTGCTCGGTGACTTGGGAAGAGTTGTGGCCGGCAAGGCACCTGCCGTCCAAGAGCAGTCAGCTGCCTGTTGCCTCACCTCTGGCCAAGTCTGACATGTGCTGTAACTTTAACACGTTTAAGAAGCAGGTGTGTGGCATTTTCAGAAGGTAGCGTGGGCCTCAAGTGAGTTATTGGTATTTTATATCAGCAACGTACTCAATTTCATAGATTGCAAACAAAAATAAAGGCCATTTCTCTTTATGAATTTTATTCTTTTAGAATTAAGTATTTCCTGCTGTAATAAAATGGCCTCTAATCCCTTAATTACCCTAACCTTGACTCAAGCAGTGAATGCCTATAACATAATGAGAAAAAAAAACTACCAATTTTATAACATAAGACAGTATCATTTATAGCTTATCAATAGGATGTTGTCAAGCAAAACAGAAAGTCCAATGGAGAATTAAGTTATCTTCATACATATCATTGAAGAGCAAGTGATTAGGATATTTCTGTTAAGACTGTAGGAATTTACTAACCACAATTGTGACATGTAATCCACAGAATGCAGCAGCCTCCTCATCATGTTAGTTAATTATTCTTCTCTTTTGAAAAACCTATTATGTTGACTAATTGAACAATAATTCAAGTACAGTGTCCCAGGGAAAAAACCACTCGGGCTCCCTCTTTGGAGTCTGGCTGGTGGCTCTGAGCACTGCCAGTAACGGCCCGACTCGCCCTGACTTTGTGTCCCCTTCCAGGGGCCCCCCATTCTGCACAGCTTCCCCAACAGCGGCCTGGAGAAAACCTGGAGTTGAGGGCTGTGTTTTCCAGGGCCTTTCGAACAGGAGTGTCCTAATGAAGTGCTAGAATTTTATACATAAGAATGAGCCCCTTCCTTCCTCCCTTCCTTCCTTCCTTCCTTCCTTCCTTCCTTCCTTCCTTCTTTCCTTCTTTCCTTCCTTCTTTCCTTCCTTCCTTTTTTTCTTTTTCTTTAACAATAATAACCTTTCAGAAATTTCTAACTACTTTGTAACTGCATGACTTACCTGGCGATAAAAGCAATTATTAAAAGTCTATCTTGCCCTAACCAGTTTGGCCCAGTGGATAGAGCGTTGGCCTGCGGACTGAAGAGTCCCGGGTTCAATTCCGGTCAAGGGCATGTACCTTGGTTGCGGGCACATCCCCAGTAGGAGGTGTACAGGAGGCAGCTGATCGATGTTTCTAACTCTCTATCCCTCTCCCTTCCTCTCTGTAAAAAATCAATAAAATATATTAAAATAAATAAAAGTCTATCTTTTCCAAAAAAATAAAAATCTGGCACTGCCTAGTTGCTTGAGCTTTGCTAAAATTTGCTCTAGCTTCTCTTTACATCAAGCAGGTGTCAAGCGAAGACTTTGTGTGTGATGATGATCGTTATGTTGTATGAAAGAGCTGCATTGAGTTCCAGAATGAGAACGAGAACGCTTCATTTTCCTCCACCTGCAAAGCCATTAAATTATGTGACATGTTTGCAGCTCCAGAACCAGTAATCGGCTTTCAGACTGAATGGGGGACGTGGTGTTATAATCCAGTGCTTTAGCATTTGCACTTGATAGTTTAATTTAAATAATACGGAGCACAGTTACACTTCTTGGTAATTGTCAGAGTAACAGAAAAGAATGCATTGCCCAAGCTGTTTTTGTATAAACAATTTTGTATTCTTGGCTTTCACTTCCTTGTTATTAGCCTCTGCTGCCCTCGCTGAATAAACTAGAAAATGGTAGTAGCCTCTAACGTCACCAGTATTATGTCTCTCTTTGTTCCATTTTCCCTCTTCCCAGGGAAACAATATCTGAACAATCTCCAAATTTCCATGAGATTGTCAAAAGACCTGCAGTGAACCATTAAAAAAAATTCCCCCAAAGAGACTCTTTCTTGCAAGATGCCGTTATGTATTAGAGATCAATTTTCTGATAAGATTCTCTGTTCCAGAGAATATTTGGTAATTTTAGCAAAAGTAAGTCCTTGCCACAGGAATAGTGAATCTCAAGTTAATGCCCAATAATATCATAAAGTAAATGAAACAAATTGCTGAATGTCTCCCCGACATTCCCCTCCGAAGTCAGGCTTATTCAGGATTTTCTTTTATGGGACTTTCCAGCTATCAGCTGTCTCCACAGAATTTGTTTTCTTCAGGGCACAGTGTCCCAGTTGGTTGCCAAACCTTCATCATAAATCCTCAGGAACAACTTTACATTTTTGCTATTTCCGTCTTTTCCCTTCTACTTCCCACGCACAAACAAAAACAAGAAAACCCCACACAGAATATACCCATCTGTTGGTGCC
The DNA here is from genome assembly GCF_000412655.1 of Myotis brandtii. Lineage (NCBI taxonomy): Eukaryota > Metazoa > Chordata > Mammalia > Chiroptera > Vespertilionidae > Myotis > Myotis brandtii. The sequence continues at coordinate 4,428,890 of NW_005360187.1, read as the reverse complement.
TGAAGACGATAGGCCTTGAGAATGGAGCTGCATGTATTTTACTATTAGTGATTTTGTTCTTAAAACGTTTTTTTCTCCACTTTGCATGGCTTTATAACCTCGATCAGTATGACCTGCTTACGCCTTCTTAGGCACCGACTCTTGATGGGAGGTCAGGGAGGTGGAATGAAGTTGTTTATTTTCACTGTCCCTCCTTGCTCCCAGACCTGCCTTGACCCCTGCAATGCCGGTTGCTTGTAAATGTTGCACACATCAGCCTATCGATAGATTCAAAGAAGATGGCATTTTTCACCAGATGCTGTTTAAAACTGAGTTAAATAAAAAAAAATATTTCAGTGGATTTCCTAGTGTTTCTAATTCCACTGGGAATCTTCCCTGGGAAGGAAACATGCATCTCAGTAGCTCTGATTTATTTGGATGCAGCACACCTGGCCGTATGTGGCCTTGCAGAGAGCACACGAGTGTAACGAGGTGTTTCCATTCATATTTTAAGAGTGTCCTGGGAAATAAGGCCTTGAATCTGTGTGAATACCTGTTGAGAGATCTCTCTCTCCACTCACGAGAGCCCTTACTCTCTGTCAGACACAGCACTAGATATTCTTCAGATGTTATCTCTTTCAAACATCCCAACAACCATGGACCCATGAATACCCTCTTTCCAGATACTAAAGCTGAGTGGACAGTTGAGCTCACGTGCTCATGGTCACACTATTGAGAGCTGAGGAGCCGAGATTCACTGTAGGGTTTCCATTCCCAAAGCTGTGCTCTTGGCCCGCCCTCACATGCTCCAGCTCCACCTCTTCCTGTGAATTAGCAAATGTCCTGTCGACGGGTGTGTTGTTAGGTACACCCATGACCTCGGCCTTTGATCAGTGTTGATCGTTTTTGAATCCTCATTAATCTGGTAGGTTTGATTATGAAAATAGTTGTCAGTGCTCAAGGAACAGTGATGCAGCTATGCACAGGGACTTGTGTATTTGAATAACTCACAGAATCATAGGATTCATGTGGTCAGAAGAGAGCCCTTTTTTAATCGTTTTCCCTCCCACTAGCTAGCTCTCTTGGTCAGAATGTACTCATATGACACGACACTATCCTTGAGTCTACTTTAGTTCCTCTTCATCTTTACCTTTAGTGATTACGCTAATGAAATGAAGGTGATAAAACATCTCTGGGCAGTGTAGACACATCCCCTCTATGTGTGGGATGTTTTTGAACTGTATTAGATGTCCTAGCTATTGTGTGTGTGTGTGGAGGTGGTTGATAGAATCAACCAACCAGAGGACTTGAGTGAAAATTTTGATTGAGGGGTGGGAGTGGGGGTGAAGGTTATGGAATGTTTCTCAGCAGTGAGGCTCTGAGAGATGGAGTCACAGTGTTCAAGAAGCAACCACCAAACACACATTGGCAGCCTTCCAGGGGATCTGAGCAGTGACCCAGGGAAGCCTAACACACGTGCTGCTCGGTGGTGGCAAATGATCAGGCTCTCCACAAGAACGGGCCTGAAAAACGCCTTGGAACACGGCTACTTTGTCATAGCAAGTGGAACAGTTTTCATTTGTTTTAATTCCACAATTAGTTCTGTTAATAAAAATGTCTATTTCAGCTATTTAAGACACCCACTAAAACGCTTTAATATTAATTTCATGGACAAATTCCAACAGAACTATATTAGTTTTTCCCCCATTAAGGTAACATTATGGACTTTTAATAGAGCTCTCAGCTATAATGGTTTTTATTGACCTAATTATTAAGTGAGTTAAAATCTGTCCCAATGCTTTCAAAATCATGTAATAGTGGTGTCAATGAGAATACGATGGTGGTGGTTACTGAGAGATGAAGAAGGAGAAATCCTACATACACCTCCAGGAAGGAAGACAATAATACTCCAAATACATTGAGTGCATTTGCCTTCACTATTGAGGAAATTTGAAATACCAAAATGGTACTTTGTTGTGAGTCAGTTATACTGTTGTACACAGGAGACGTCTGTTTTCCTTGCCTGTCTTCTGTGCTTTTCTTTAGATGATTTCTAAAAATTATGTTAGAAATTTAACAGTGATGTGAAATATATGATAGAATCTTTGAAGAGGTTTCTCTAATTACTTTTTAGTACAAAAATAATATGGTCAATATCAATAGTGCAGAGGGCAGAGAGTACAATATCAAATCCTGCTTTTTGGGAATATCACTGGTAAAGACTTGAGGAAGCTGTGTGTAAATAATTGATTTTTACCTCCCAATTATTTGACATTTATTTGGCACAGACAGCAAATATGTGGCACATGCACCTCTAATCCCCTCTCCCGGTTCCAAGACAGACATCACTAAAGGATTGCCCCATCCTTTCTCATTGAGAGCAGTGCATTCTGGGGATCTCAGACCCGTGCTTCAGAAACTTCTAGGGAATTGCATTTGCTCATTAAAGAAATGCTGTGATAAAGGGATGAGCATTATCAATCCTATTTACCAAACACCCAAGACTCAATAGGGAGGGGACTAGATCAGGGCACCTGGCAGGTGGGGAGTAAGTTAGAATGAGAGCACAGAGCCCCTGACTCCTGGCCTATTGATCGTTCTGTCAGCCTTCCATCCATTCACTCCACAAGTAGTTACTGAGCACTTCCTATGTCAGTGATGGCGAACCTGACACGCGTGTCAGAGGTGACACACGAACTCATTTTTTTGGTTGATTTTTCTTTGTTAAATGGCATTTAAATATATAAAATAAATATCAAAAATATAAGTCTTTGTTTTACTATGGTTGCAAATATCAAAAAGTTTCTATATGTGACACAGCACCAGAGTTAGGTTAGGGTTTTTCAAAATGCTGACACGCCGAGCTCAAAAGGTTCGCCATCACTGTCCTATGTGCCAGGCACAGGATAGTCAGCAGTGAGCAAGGAGGTCATGGTCTCTTCCCTCAAGGAACTTCCATTCTGGTGGGTGAGGCAGATAATAATCTAACAGATAAATAAGATGATTAAGAAGTGGATACTATGGAGAAATGAATAGAGAGAGATGTGGTGCTTTAGGGGGTTGCAAGGAAGGTCTTTGTGAAGAGGGCCATTTGAGCCATGGCCCAGCAGAAGAAGGAGCCACTGAAAATCTGGGGACAGAGAGTCAAACAGGCAGAGGGAGAGGAGCAGGTGTGAAGGGCTGAGGATGGGAGGAGCCCCCTGTACTCAAGGGAGACCTGAGAAGGGGTCTGGGAGGAAGGAGAGGGGTAGGTTGTGGTCATGCAGTTCCAATAAAGGGGTTTGGGTTTTACTCTCCTTTTATTGGACACCCATTGCAGTGCCTTAAGCAAGGAGTGACCTAACCCAGTACTATATGTTGGGCTTAGAGTGGAGACACCACATCCTGCCTCCACGACAGTACCTGCCTAATCACATGACCTCAGAGCACTTTGGTGAGATAAAATGATATGTAAGTTTGCATTTTGTCCTAATGCAAACTGGAGTGAATCTGCAAACTGTACCTTGCTACAGGTGCACATGCCTGCCCTAAGGAGCTCAGGGATCGTGCTTCCTGTCTCTTCCTCTCCCCTGTGGCCAGGGACTGGAACATTTACCAGGCCCAGGGGAAGGACCACACAGGGAAGCACACACAGAGGAGCTTCTGGTTGAGACAAAAGTGAAGAAAAGCTCACCGTGTGCCACACCGACACCTGGACAATGCATAACTTCCTGAAAGGCGATGACATGTAAGCTTGTTTGAACCAGGAAAGAAGGCACATCTTGCGGCCGCCATTTCTAACTGAGGGTAGCTCTGTTCTGCTTGGTGGGACATCTCTTTGACCTTAGTCAGAATAATAAGAGCTGTCATTGTCATCCTATTGTTATCCATAATACTGGTGTTGGCTGAGTGAGTACCACGTGCAGACACTGTGCTCAGCGCTTTGCATGGCGTTCTCTCGCCCTGCAGAGGGAGTGACTGGTATTGTGCTGTTTGACAGGTGAGCAAACTTAGCCACAGAAAGAGTAACTCATGCTTCCCCTAGTTCATCCAGTCAGCAAGAGTAGGAGGGTTAACTCCAGAGCCCTTGCCCTTAACCAAAACAGACCCTCAGGCCTATCGTCAAATGGAACAGTGTGCAGAAGCTTTGTGTTTGAGGCCTGTCTCAGTTCCTTCAGCCGTACAATAGGGGTGATGATGGCTCTGACCTCAGAGCATCTTGGTGAGATAAAATGATATATAAGTAAAACCCATAGCAGAGTGCCTAGCACACAGCCAATTCTCTACCAACCATGTCCCTTGGGCACTAGGCCTCCGTGTCCTGACATGGAAGAGATAGTTACCTTCTCCTAGGACTGGTGATGGGATTAAAGGTCAGGTGCATAACACTCTTAACACAGTGCCTGAAGATTTCCTAGGTGCTCCACAGTAGTGGTAGCTGCTCTGGCTGATCTCAGAACAGTCGGTGTCTTGGGTTTGTAACACGTTGTGAATCAGAGTAACTGGGAAGTCTCTTCTCTCCCTTCACTTCTGCAGTAGGGATGAGGTTTGTCTTGGATAACATGAGTTCATCTGGGATCCCTTGTGGCGATGCCAAGGGGCTGGTACTGATTTTGATTCTGTCTGATACTGTTTCAGAAGGAGCCGCGTGTGCCTTAACGGGAAAACTTAGTGATGACTTCTGAAGGGTCTGCTGGGTGATCGTTTAAATTCATTTCTGACAAGAATTTCAGAGAGCCTCAAGTCATATAATATTTTTCTAAAAAATCACATGTGATATTTATCTGGTAGAGCAGCTGGCATGCTGGGGTGTGTTATTTCCTGGTTAAAAAATATGAAGTCTCTGGCTGAGCTCATGCGAAACATCCTGCGCATGTGGCAGGGAGGTGAGTGGATTCCCAAATTGTGTCTGATTTTAAAGCTCCCTGGGGGCTCGGGTTAATGTGGGACGCAGTCGGGAAGTATTAGGAGCTGTGTCTGGCCCACTCAGGATGTCGCGGGGGCCAGGCTTAGGCTGAAGGCACTGAGGAGTCTGCGTGGGGGTAACCGACTTGCTCTCAAGCACCAGGAAATTTTCCCTCTGAAGTCATACTCCTATGAATGAGAAATAAGAAGAGAATGGTTTCATCTTTGAAATGGGTCAGTAGGCAAGCACTGTACTCCATAGGTTTACATAGCTTTGAACCAATCCCTTCTTATGAAGCCTGTCCCCTAATTTGACCATGGTCATGAAGACCCTGAATGTCCTTACATTACTTGTGGCCATGTTGTGGAGGAAAATCTCACCGATCCTTACAATGACACTGCTTCCAGGAAGGCAGCGAGGATGTGGGGAGGGGCTGGTGAGCACTGGTCTGGAAGCCAGGAGGCTCAGTTCGCTCCGCTCTGCCACTGGTCATGTGACCTTCGGCGAGGCGTGGCTCTCCTGGTCCCCTAGGATAAGGTAAGGGGCTCCCTCTGTTACTGTGTCAGCACCAGCCTTGCCCTTCCCCTCTGGGACCCACACTTGAGCTGCACATCCACCCTGGCTCGGCATGAAGCCAGGGGCTGCTTCATTGTTTGGCTGGCACATCTTCTCCTTCGTTTTTCATGATCATCTGAAATAGACATTCTCACTCTGGAGTCCCCAGACAGACCCCGAAATGAGATGCAAAAGCTGGAGAGCAGGTGAATATTTATGGGGTCAGGGGGAAGCTTTATGATTTCCATTTATTCATCCAGTGACTGTTGAACACCTCTCCTCTGCCAGGCACCGAGCCAAGCGGGGAAATAAAATAGTCATCTGGGCCGATCTGGGCCCTGACCTCCCGGAGCCTCCATTATAGTCAGAAAGTTCCTAGAAACAAGCAGACAATCACAGTGCAGGAGAACGGAGACGTGGGGTCAGCAGGACTCACAGGGGCGGTAGGAGCTGGAGGGAGGAGTTCCTCGCTCAGACGCTGCTAGATTTTCAAGGGAGTTCATGCCCTAAACATAGAAACCTCTGAACCAAAGGAAGGGAGTTTGACATGCACGATGCTAGTGTGAGCAACATGTGGGGAATCGGCAGGTGGACAGAGATTCCGTGTTGCAAAGTTTGGCTTAAAAACTCAAAACCAATATAATTGTCATTTAATCATAGCTAATGCATATCGAGCTCTAATTGTGTTCCAGATTCTTGCTAAATTTTAACATCAGTAATCTCATTGAATCTTCATGAAATGTCTGTGAGGAGCTGGGAAAGTCCTGTTTTACACAGTGAGAGCGCAAGGCTCCTGAGCATTAAGTTATCGCTTAATGTCTTCTACCCGAAAAGTAGCAGACCTGGGATTTAAACCCAGGCCTGGGTGATTCTTAAGCTTCACACTAGTCCAGGGTTTTGGAGCACAGTGAGGGTGTACCTGGAACCCTCACCTCCAAACAGGCTGGGAAGTCTTGTTTTCTTGAATTGTGCTGCCAGACATGGGCAGGCTTCAGATGTAAAAACAGAGAAGTCGGCACCATCCGTTCACCCCCCAGTGGGAGACATTCCCTTCCAGGCAGGTGTGGAGGGGCCCGGGTTTACCAGCTCCAGGTGAGATGGTGTCATGTACCCTTCTGTGGCCCAGAACCAGCCGTGGAGTTCAAGGAAGCAGAGCTCTGAGGGGCTTATTAACAATTTAGCAGTTCCAAGCATGTGGTCCTGTTAATCCCATTTGCTGCAGAAACACTGTCACAATGATTAAGACCCAGCCACTGTGGGGATGCGGGGATGTGAAATTCATTTGGTGCCTGCGAGGCTCCCACGGTCTAGTCTAAGTGGCTGCAAGATCCTCCTCCTCTGGCTGAGTGCCCTTTTCTTGCTCTTCAGTTGACCTTGACACCCCCAGATCCCGAGTGTCCGTAAGATTTCTTCCTCATTTTATGAGAGTTTGCTCCAAAAAATACAAAGCTCCCCTTCCCCCAGAAATAGCTCCTGTTGATCATCTTACCCCCAAACACCTGGCCCTGTGGAAATGTCCTTGACTTAGGAGTGTGTCGGTTTATCATTTAACAAGCCTTTACCAGGGCCAGGCCTGCACGAGGCACAGGGCACAGGGAGGAGTCAGCCCGCACTCTCAGGATGCCATGGTTGACAGACTGTGGCATAAGGGAATGAGGAGCTCCTTGGGCTGCAAGTGACAGGAAAGCTACTCACACTGCTTTCAGGGAGGTGGGAGAGTTTATCAGCTCCTGTAATTGGCGGGTGTAATGCTAGAGGGGACTCCAGCCTGGCCGCCTGGAGGGGTAGGCCTTGTCCAGGGGGTTTTGTATCTCCTCCTCCTCTCAGGCAGCCCCACCCCCAGGGAGCTAATGTGACCACTGCAGCCCAGTCTCACATCTTACTTTCTTCTAATGGAGAAATGGTTTTTCCCAGCAATGCTTAACAATAAAGCTGCACAGAAGGTTCGGACCCAACTTGAGTGACATGCCTGATGCTGAGCCAGTAACCATGCCCCAGGGATGGGGTGCTCAGGGTGACCAGATCTGGGTCCTGAGCCCATCCCTGCAGCCAGGTAGAAATGGAACCACCCCATCTTAAACAGGAGGAGCAGAAGTGTTCCCTCGCAGAAAGAGGGGCCCCTTAAACAGCAGATAGCAGAAGGACACCTGGGTGCATGAAACAGAGGGGTGGATCTAATGCTTTAATGGAGCCCAGAAAATGTCAGGGGGAAGCTCAGAGGTGCTTCCCAGAGGGGTTGGCATTCAAACACAATCCCAAAGGGTGAATGAAAATGTGACAAGAGTACCAGAGGCTGACCTGGAGTTTAGCCCTGCTTTGCTAAAGCTCCGTTAGTGACCTGGGGAAATACTTTCATTTGTTCAAAAACCTTTACTGAGTATCATTCAAGGTATACCAGGGACTGGTGTGTCAGTGGTTGAGCATCGACCTATGAACCAGGAGGTCACAGTTTGATTCCCAGTGAGAGCACATGCCTGGGTTGCGGGCTTGATCCCCAGTAGGGGGCATGCAGGAGGCGGCCGATCAATGATTCTCTCTCATCATTGATGTTTCTCTCTCTCCCTTCCTCTTTCTGAAATCAATAAAAACATTTTTTTAAAGTATTGGTTACTATTTTGTAACCAATCTGGTGATAAAAAGGTTTCATTGTAGAATCTGCCCATGTAGGCACTTCACGTGGAGAAGAATTGACTTGCCCCTTTATATACTCCTGAGAATAGCGATGGATCACAGAGATGCGGGAACCGCCACAGTGCTGCTGCTCTGATGAACTGGTGTTTACCGTGGAGGCGCGAGTGATGGGGGAGGTGTGCCCTGTGTGCTCAGACTCACTCTCATATGCTGGCTTCAGTTCTTTATCATGTGAAAGCCAGATGCTCATAGTTAACATTTTAATGGGTTCATTCTCCCAGGTGCCTTATAAATCCCACTAATAAATCAAAGGGCCTTCTTAACAGAATTTCAGGGGCTGCTACAATATTGCTGTATATAGGAATTAGGGGTACTGGAAGCTAGATTCGTAATTTTTTTCCTGAGGTCTCCACTCCCCCTCCCCCATACCCTTGTTCCCCGCTCCAAAAACAAACATGACTGGAGAAGGAAGTTGGAGATGAATGTCTCCGTGCCACATTTAGCAATGTCTTCCACAAGATAAAGTGAGTTACTAAGAGAAAAATTTACAATTGATTTAAAAGATACCATTTAAATTCTATTAGAAGATTTTTTTTGAAATAAAAGGCAATGAGTTAAGTGAGAATAAGATGTAAACCTTCCTACAATATTTGATTGCTAATGAACAGAAAGTATTAATCTTAGCAACTAAGAAGAGAAAAATGCATAGTGTTTTCCATTAAATCAACTAAATGATTAAACGAGTTAGTCAGTAGAAACCATTTTAATTTTCTAAATGTGAAATGTGCAGCTTATAACAAATAAATCCAAAGCACCTTTCTAAGCAAGTTTTTACCATAAAAAATGTGGGTTATAAAGCTGTTTGGTATTTTCTTCTTTACAGCCAATATTTTAATGCAGTGACGTTAATTGTGTAGAATGAAATGTCCCTCCTCTCTGGCCTTGAAAAAAGTCAGCATCCAGGGCAGCGTCCCTAATGGATCTCCAACACTGTTACAAAATGATGGATCTTTGTCACAGTCATTGTCGCAGCTTTCAGAGCTGTTACATTTTTAATTAAGTTGGCTGTGAATTTTTACGTGGCAGAGGTTGATAAACTAGCGCTCGGCACAATATGACTCTTCTTCGCATGGCTGTCCTAGTTGGTACAATTCTGTGCATAATCTTCTTAACATTCCATAAGTCTCCTGGGCCTCAGGCATTGATCTGTAACCTTACTTGATGTTTGGAGATGGGGAAAAACATAAAAATCAAAGACCATGCTTCTAAGACATTACTTGGTGGACTGGGAGGAGATGTAACCTGTAACCCCTGGAAATTGGCTGCCATCCTCCCTTCCTGCACCCCATCCACAAGGGAAAGAGTAATGGGTCATAGGTCGGTGTGCCAGTACTTCCAGCAATAGGTTCTGAGAGGCTCCTTGGGGGCGTTGATGGGGACATAAGAATGAGTCTAGGCACTGATCCATCGGAACCGACTCTGGGAAGTGTTCTGAAGGAAGGGGCCAGTCTATAATGAAGGAGGCTCCTAGGTCCAGGGGTCAGGCAAGCCTTCTCTGAACAGGTAGCCTTGGAGCTGAGATCTGAAGGTGGGATGGCAGCCAACCACATGAGGAGGAGAAGGCTGTGTGTTCCCAGCAGGGGAGCAGCATGTCAAGGGCTTTGGGTGGCAGAGAACCATTGGAAGATCTGAGGAAAGGTTGGGGGCTGGAGCCCAGAGTGGGAGTGAGGTGAGAAGGGATGCTCTTTCAGCCCAAGATGCAGTGTCTGCATTGCCAGAAAGCCCTCGGGAGTTGACTGATCAGCTGGAAGGATAACTGTCAGAATAGTTCTATCAGGAAAAAATGTCCAGATGATCTTGAACTAGAGGAGGGCAGTCACACCTTCGATGTATCTGTCTTTTATGGGCCATGAGAGTTAATAGAAACATCTAGGAGAAATGGTGGGAGAGGGGAATGTGTTCAATAGAATTACAGAACATGAGGACAGGTGGGGGCCTTCCAGACTCTGTTCTCACCACCATCAGTTTGCACACTAGGAAGGTGAGCCCCAGAAGGGCCCATGCCCCACTTTGATTAGCAGGGACCCACCAGCCTAGCTCATCATTAACGCAAGGTTCTTCCTAAAACACTGTTACTTCCCTTTGTTCTCACCTGCTAGGGTACCTTGCCACGCATTATCCATGAGTGAAATAGAAATATCTTCGTTTTACTTTTGAGAAAACTGAGTCTCAGAACTTTTATTTCACTCTTGGGGAAAGTGGTCTCCTTATTTGTCCAACAACAGATGCGAGCGCGGGAGGGCTTGTAGGAGACAAGGTACGAACAAAGCTTCAGAGAGACCTAGATTTGAATCCCAGCAGAGCTCACTGACCTTGGCAAAAGACATAAGTTCTGAGATGCGGTTTCCACATTTGCCCATGTGGCTAATAGCAGCGCCTCCATTATCGGGCCGTAAGCATGATGTTACCCTTCATGCCAAGTGCTTCCTGTGATTCCCAGCATGTCGGAAGTGCCTGATCCACAGTTTATGTTAGTATCATAGAACACTTGGACTAATCAACATATCAGTGAATTAATTTTATTATTTTCCCTTGTATAGAAAGAGAAAATGGAGTTTTGCTTTTCATAAACATACAGATGCCCTTGAAATGTCCTGGAACTTTTTTTACTACTTGGTCGTCCTTTGCGCATGAGAAACTTCCCATTTAGGCTACGGGCTCCTCATGAATAAGTAAATTCCCACTGGTTCGTGTGTCCTGCTAGTTATGGGTGCATGAAGGTGTAACCACATCTTAAGGAAGGAAGGGCACTAGATGAGTCCGCCGTTGTTCATCATGGAAAGATTTCAGGCTTTGGGGTCACACAGTCCTGGGGTCAGTCCTGGCTGGGACATGTGCTGTCTGTGAGCCCTGGAGCCAATGAGTGATCCTTTCTGAGCCTCAGTTTTCTCAACAGTAAAACGAAGATATTTCTGTTTATTATATACTATGCATGAGATTTACCTAAAATAGGGCGAAATGCCTGATGCATAGTAAATACCCCACACTTTTAGCTCTTCAAATTATGCAGCTCAATTCGATGATAATTCCCATTGAAGTCGCCACTGTGGGGGCGGGGGGTAGGGGGAATGAAGTGGGGACTGAATCCCAACAGTTATGCAGCCCTTATTTCTAAGGTGGTCCAAGTGGATGTCATTTTTGGCACCACAAAATCCACTTCCACACCCATAAAGCTTTTGTACTTGGCACCAGGAATACTTCAATGAGGCATTCGCAGCAGCATCGATGGGAACAGCTCAGGGGACCGTCAGAAGACAGATGACTACACAGGGAGATTGTATTAGTTAGTAAGAAGCGTGCGTGGAGTAAACACAGCAGTTACTTTCAATGGCGCAATCTCCATAGTTTCCAACAAGAGGCTGTGCAAATGGCAAAGGAGGGAAAAGAATATCTCAGTTTTCCTACACTGAGGTTACAGATGAGCCACAGAGCTACCATTTGTATTTGCAGGCAATTTCCATCATTCCGCATGCATGCTCACCCTGGCACCATTTCAAAGCATTATTCCACATTACTGTAGTATTTTATCACACATCACAGGTCTGACACAGTTCTCTCCTTGGCAAGGAAGTGCTCCAGGCGAAGTTTCAGATTTTGTCAGTAGGAAAAAAGGAATCGTTACGATCCAGAAATGGCTGGGGAAACATTCCTTCAAGTGCTACCAATTTGTAAAGGGAGAGCTCCAGGTAGAATGAAAGATGAGCGACGAGCAGTCTTCCGTCTTGCTGGTTTCCGTGTATTCTACGCTGTGTTCTCTGGTTGGACACAAGACCCCACTGGGCCAAGCACCTGGTGGGTGTCATTGGCCAATGGAGGTCAAGTTCTGATGCTCAAAGTGAAGAGAGAAACTACTCCAAGTAATTTGAAGTCTTCAGTGTATGTGACCAGGGAGGTGCGTTCACATCTCATTGACATAAATTATCTGCCCCCCCTCATTTGCCTTCCTCTTGGTGTAACCCAGACCTGGTGAAAGGGTGATGTGTTTCTCTCCATTTCACCCATGCCACCGAGATAGAGTCAGCTGGCACCTTGTCCCTAGCAAACTTTTACCAGACACTGTAAAAGCCCCAGTGAACATGGCAGTTGGGAACCAGAGCTCCCAGGTGCCGGGACAGAGCCTCTGAGGGGTGGGTGTCCAGGATGCCACAGGAGCCCATGGTGGGGCATTGGCTCCGATTTTGGTGGGGTGACATCTACATCGAATACATGAGAGGTGACAGGACGCCATCCAGTTCCACCCGCTCCTGCCCACTCCATCTCCCTAGTCCCGTGGTCGGCAAACTGCGGCTCGCGAGCTACATGCGGCTCTTTGGCCCCTTGAGTGTGGCTCTTTCATAAAATACCACGTGCGGGCGCGCACGTACCGTGCGATTGAAACTTCGTGGCCCATGCACAGAAGTCGGTATTTTGTGGAAGAGCCACACTGAAGGGGCCAAAGAGCCACATGTGGCTTGCGAGCCGAGGTTTGCCAAGCCACAGTTCGACAACCACTGCCCTAGTCCCCTGGGGGACAGTAGATTGAGATGTGAAAGAGCCTGGTGCAAATCCAAGTAGCTCCTTACTCCCCAAATGCCAGTCATTGACCCTAGTTTCTCCCACGTCTGGGAAGCACTTCTACTCTTGATGTTTCTTCAAGTCAGCTTCCTTTTTCTGCCTGAACACTTCATTGAAAAAAGAAAGATTACATCCCTCTTGCAATAGAGAAGCAATATAGTGTGCCCTAAATAGAAGGCAATTACAAAAGTAAGTACATTGAAAAGTAAAGTGGTGTTATTAAATTTCATCTGGGTCCTGTTGTTTGAGCCTGAGGCCTGTTCTTTGCTGGTGTAACATGTGGATGATTGAGCCTCAGAGCTGCTGAGGACAGAAAGCACAGGGCTGAACATCCTCCTGCAGAGCCCGGGGAGAGGGATGCTGAACCTAACCATCGCTGCGCATTCATGTCTTTAAGGTCAGACTCTATACCCAAAACCACCTTGTGCATCTACCGAGGACCGTGACCAGCTCTGAGAGTGGCCAGTGGAGTGCCCACATAAAGCAGTGGAGGAGGAAGGCCATGCTTAGCTTTGCAGGGCTTGTTAAGCAGTTTGAATTTTATCCTGAAAGAATTGGAAGCCAGAGAAGCAATTAGATGGCTGGCTAGCCTTTCAGAAAGACCACTCACCTGCAGGGGGTGAGGGGCAGTATAGGGATGGAGAGGGAGAAGCAAGACTGGAAGAAGGGGTCTAGACACAGGGTGCTTTGGAGGAAGCAGAGGAAAAACCAGAAGAGTGACTGTGACGAAGAAGAGGAAAAAAATTCTACCGAACTTGACTGGTGGGATGAGATATATAGTAGGTGCTTAAACATGTTCTCTAAATGCTGTGGCTCATAGGCCTTTCCTCCAGAAAGAGCCAGTTCACTCCAATCTTTTTGTACCAGTTTTTGGTCAAGAATTCATAGTCTCTCAACTCAGCCTCTATTCTCCTCTCCAGCCTCCCTTCCAGCTTCCTGGCCGAGGTCTCTGGTTCATTAAGATTCCTCCAGAGTGAGGTCTGCAAACCAGGCCTGAGTGTTGATAACAATGTAGTTCCCTTTGGTTCCTTATAGGGTTGGGAGGTCTCACTTTCTCCCATCATTTCCCACTTGTCTGAAGGCATTGGGGACAATTTCCCCCCTCGGACATATGGCAATGTCTGGAGACATTTGTGGATGTCATTATGGGGTTGGGGGAAGGGGTAGGCTAGTCACTTCAAGTAGACAGACACCAAAGATGCTGCTAAACATCCTGCAATGCACAAGACCACCCACTCAACTGAGAATTGTCTGATCTAAAGTGTCAGTCATGCAAGAGGTTGAGAAACCCTGGCAGGACAGTGGGAATGGCAGAAAGGATCTGGTAAGGGCAGAGAGAAAAGGCCATGGTGGGGTAGGCACTTCCGTTGGGACCTATGTGTTATTACAGGCGAGTGTTGGGGGTGGACAAAATAGGAGTGGGGCAGCACAGCTTCCTCTGGATTGGTTTAGGGCCAGGGCCAGGGCCAGGAAAGGCAGCTTAGTTGGTTGAAGCATTGTCTGGATGCACCAAGGTTGCAGGTTCGATCCCTAGTCACAGCACATATAGGAATCAACCAATGAATGCAAAAATAGATGGAACAACAGATGAATGCTCCCTCCCCTTCTCTCTCTCTCTCTCAAATCCAATCAACAATTTAAAAAACTCACAAGCCTCCTGTGCTCCCAGACACCCAGGGCTCTGGGGGAGGGGTTTGGAAGGATGGGCGAGGCCTTGGATCACTCTTGGTAGGCAGATCAAGTTCACCTGCAGGCCAGCTCACTCAGTCCAGTACCCCGGCAGGTGTGTTGAAATTCCAGGAATCTTCACACTGTCTTGGCTAGGTTCCAAACCCGCCCAGAAAACAAACATCTCTGTTTTCAAAGGATGGTATCAATGGTTACTTTTTCCTGGGGGAAATGCCAGAAAGATAAACACTTTGTACATCACTGCCTGCCTCCTGCCTGCAAGCTTTGAGTCTATTTGTCAGACATTTATCTCCTTGTATACTCAGCCCTCCCCCCCCCCAATTATCATTTAATTAATAAACCTAATAGCCTGAGGTACGCCGATCAATAAGAAAGAAAATGCGGGAAGCTTAATCTGACTCATCAAGGTATTGAACTGTCTGCAGAAAGCCTTAAGCCCTTCCTCCGAAATGAACCGGCATCCAGCCCCCGGAGATACTGAGGGCAAGGGGCCCATGTGTTCCCGCCGTGTTTGGGAAGCTGGAGAAATGGCATATGCAGACAGCCTGTTCTGATTCATGAGTGAGCTGGGCAGTGAATTTCTCTTTATTTAATGGATAGAAATGAATTTACTTTCGTGCAGAATAGGAGCTCTTTTTTCTTCGTGGTATGTGCACAACCCAGTGGCTAACTACATAATCAAAAACTTGAGAAAAATACCTCTGACTCTCTCTCTCTCTCTCT